>NC_135999.1:17948689-18233689 GCF_048128805.1 Centroberyx gerrardi | reverse complement strand
TGATCCTACCACCTGTCTGTAGTCTGGTTTGCATAGACAGAGATTTGAAGAATGTCAGACCATTTCCTGTGAAGTCAAATCACATACCTCAGTTTTCGGACAGACAGACAGACAGAGAGAAAGAGAGAGAGGGAGGGAGACAGAGAGGGAGAGAGAGAAAGAGAGAGAGAGACAGACCTCTTTCAGTGATCTTCAAGAGAAAGGGGGAGAGTAGAGCTATTTTGAACGATTCAGACATGTGGCTCAATAGAGAATACATATGTGATGGGAGAGAGGAAACTGTGCACTCTGCTTGGCTGGAGGCATTACTCGTCCTGAGATGAGATGATTGTAGCCTAAACACAGATCGACCACTAGCATTTCTAGAAGTCAACTGTAAATACATACAGATTTTGTACAACTCGTATTATACAGTAAAAGCACTTTTTGATTTACATATTAGTATTATATATTACCGCATTGTAATGATTTGGTACTTAGAATGTAATATATTTTATACAAAAAATGTAATATACATAAATATCTTGTAGCCGGTTTTGATGTTTGTACATAAACTCAGTGAATGTAATGGTGCTGAAGGAAAGCAACAATAGCGATAAAACAACTCATTCTCATAATGTGGTATAACATTAGATACGGATTATATAGGTGTGTCTGAATGTTTCCGAGTGTCCCTCCATGTGTGTGTGCACCCCGGTGCAGAACCTCATATAGTTTACTGATGACAGAATTAGCAACTGTGTAGACCATACAAATAACCCATGTAAGAGTATTTGCTACTGTTTGCTCAGATGTTTGTACAATACCATGTATGTTGCTAGCATAACCTTCCAGTCCAAGAGCACACAGACCATTAAAGATGATGGTGATTTTTTTTAACAGCTGCCTCTTTTAAATTCAATTACTCAGTCATTCCAAAATGCTAACTACTGGTGTATATTGTGGGTATAAAATGTAAAAAAAAACAAAAACAGATGACTATACCCTCTAAAATGGAACTGTTTTTTAAGTAAATAGCTAAATGTAGCTAACAATTTCAATTATAGTAATAGTTTTTGGTTTATGCCAGCTATAATTTTTATGCCAGTTATTGTCACTGAAGGGAATATTTCACTGAATGAAGTTCTTCATGTCTTCCTTTCATCTGAAATTAGATCCTCTATTCCTCTGTCTCGGCATGCCACAGTATTTATTATTCCGGCTGCTGCCTTATTCAGTGCCTTTCCTTCCCCTCTTCATCATATGCCTCATCAGTATCTCATTCTGTCTCACCCCCCCGCCCCTATGTTCCACTGGATATATTCCTCCTTTTTCTAAATCCCTCCATGTCTCTGTACAGTGATACAAACAAAGACAGACACATTAGTTTCACATGTTTACTTGAACTTCAATAGCAATACAAGACAATCAGAACACTTCAGGGTCAATATGTACAAGGATCTCAGGATCGCAGAAAAGTTCTGAGGTTTATATGATCGGTTCTGGAGTCAAGAGTTCTGTTGCTATGGCAAACGCCAAGGCAACGTGTTCCATCACCAACAGTCAGTGGCAGGGGGCAGAGGTTTTGGTCTTGATGTGAATGGGATTGGTCAAGAGTTCAAAATCAGCAGGAGGGGTGTGTGTGTAAGGGGCCCCCCATTGATATTGATAAAATGCTCCACTGTGATACGTTAATTATACAAGAATGATGTATATACACACACGTGCGCGCACACACACTTACACACACACACGCATACACACACACGCATGCTCACCCATCCACACGCACGCACACACGCACACGCACACACTTCAGCACTTTCCTCCTACAGTATGTATCCTTGTAAAGCCACTATAAAGTCATGCACATGTTCTTTGAAAGGATTTTTTGGCAACACACAAGTGCTTCTTTGACACACTGTTTGCTTGCTACAGGGAAGGGCAACACCCAGCCGATGAACCAATAGAAACTTAGACAATGGGCCAATAAGGATAAAGCACCGATGAGACGGGAAGACACAGTAGGGTTTAGGAAAGAGGGGAGAGGGAGAGGAACAGAGAGAGAGAGGAGAGTTATAAATGGATCACAGTCATAGAAAAGTAACAAAACATGAAAAGGGGGATGTCTCGTGGTGATCGGGAGATAGAAGCAGGAAGGAGCCATCATTAACATCGTCACTATCATCATCATTACCATCATCATCGTCATTATTATCCTTATCCTCTTCATCACTGTATTCAACATCATCATCATCATTATTTTCATCAGCTTCCTCATCATTATTTATCATTATCACCATCTTCCTCCTCCTCCCTGGTTTCTATGCCCCGATCACCACCGCCCTAGTCACAGGCTCGTCACCCGCTGCATCTGTCCATCGTCTCCCTCAGACGTTGGCTCTGCTGTGTACACCGCCTCCCCATTGGCTGCCAGCGGCGGGGGCTGGTAGAAGGTCTGCAAGTGATTGGGCCGCGGGCCCAGAGGGGGCCGGCCCAGGCTGTAGGGCAGTTCCAGGGCGGGCCGCTGGGGCTGGCCAGTGGGGCTCACCTCTTCGTGACCTTCGGGGCTGCTGTCAGGGTAAGAGAGGGTCGGGGGGGAGGTCCGGGTGTAGAAGCGAGGAGGAGAACTGCTTCGGCTGTACACCTGGGGAGAGTGGCGGGAGTACAGATTGTTGGGAGGCGAGTTAGTGTCTCGTGGAGCGAAGATGTTGGTTGGGGGAGAGCTTCGTGGGAAGATGCTGAGTGGCGGCGAGCGGCGATCTCCGGGGTAGAGCGGGGAGGGGTTGGAATCTCTGGCGTAGATAGGTGAGGAGTCAGGGTCGAGGTCAAGATCAGGGGTCAAAGGCAGAGCAAAGCTGTCGGAATCGTCTGGGTCACCATGGTAGCGAAGAGAACCTCTCTCTTTCCCTCTTTTCCATCCGTCTAGCCCTCCATCTTTGCTCTCAAATAGGAAGGATTCATCCCTGTCTATATCTATTCCCCCTCTCCATACATCCAGTGCCCTGTCCTTCTGTTTCACATTCTCATTCTCTCGTTCAATCCCCGCTCTCCATCCTTCCCTGTCCTTTAAAAACAAGGATTCTTCTTTTTCTCTCTCCATCCCACCTCTCCATCCATCAATCCCAAAATCTTTCTTCTGAGTTATAAACGTCTCCTCCTGCTCCGCCTCCGCCCCTCCCCGCCATACCTCCATCCTTCCATCTCTCTTCTCCAAAAGAAGGGGCTCCTCCCTCCCTCTCTCCATCCCACCTCTCCATTCTTCCATCTCTCCATCTCTCTTCTGAGAGAGAAACGACTCATCCCTCTCTCGCTCGGCTCCTCCCCTCCATTCCTCCATAATTCCATCCCTTTTCAAGAGAAATGTCTCTTCCTTCTCTCTGTCCTGGCCTCCTCTCCATCCTTCTATGTTTGCCTCCCTCTGTTTCATCAGCAGCGGTTCTTCCAGAGCCTTGTAGAGGGGCTCAGACTCCTGGGGGGGAGGGGGAGGAGGAGGGGGCAGGGGCCTGTCCCGGTAACGTTCCCTCTCCCTGTCTCTCTCTCTGTCTCTCTCTGTCCCTCCGCTCGACTCCACTGCACTGCGGTGGCGGGACAGTGTGCCAGGGGTGCGGCTGAGCGTGGAGTAGGGCCGGGCCTGAACGTCAGGGGGACGCGCTTGCTGCCTGTCCTGGAGTCCGCGGCGACCCAGAGTGCCTTGCAACTGTGACCTTTCCCCGTCCTTAAGCTGCTCACGAGACTCGGCGTCTCCGGGAACGCGCGTGTGTGACCAGCCGTCCTGTAAGCGCGGCGTCGTAGCGTGATCTTGTCCGCGTGCTGTGGCATGTGTTTCAGGGTCTTGTGTCTGATGCCTCGTGTGTGTCCAACCCTCTTGCGTGTTGTGCCGTGTGTGTGTCTGCATGGTGGCAGCCCAGCCCTCCTGGGGGTGCTGCGAGTGTCGAGTCAGTGTGGCAGTGTGAGTGAGAGCTGGCCTGTCGTGGTGGTGAGGCCTCGCCAGGCTGCCGTAGCGCTCGGGGGGAACGGGCATGGGAACCTGGGGCCTCAGGTTGCTCTGCACCAGCTCCGAGATGATCATCTTCTCCAGTGCCGCCGCGTCAGACAGGTTCCTGCGCATTCCAGTGGCGCTGCCCAGATCTGCAGCTCCGTGGGGGGTGAGAAGGGCCGGGGAGACGTCATCCCCTCCCATCCCGACTCCCCCCTCCCTCAGAAGGTCGGTGCTGCCCACCACCCCGGCTCGGGACCCAGGTCCGGCTCCCAGACCGTGCAGGGTGAAGGTGTTGGGGGTGTAGCCCCCGTTGAGACACACACTGTCTAACCCACAGGACTCCTGGCTCTGGGACACAACGCCCTCTGTTAGAAGGAACAGGTAGATGTCAGTCACAGGAGGACAGGTATACCATAAAAGGTGCAAATCCGTTGAAAGAGATTTACATGAGTGAACTTATGAATGAATGGGCAGAGATTTAGGAGTTCATGTGCACACTGAGGGCCCCTGGCAGTACCAAGAAGATTTGGGTAATAACAACATTCTTTGATGAAATGTTATATAGTCACATGGAAGAGATGTACGTTATATGTATGTCTTCATGATCTATGCATAGTTACTGTGTGCACATTTAATGCACAGATATGCTCTATGAATTGAACCACAGTACACAAGGAAGTGGCGCTCAATGATCTGAGAGTGAGCACAATAAAGGAGAGCTCATACTCTGCTTGTTTCTGAAGGTTCCTATTGGTCCACGTTAAGACAGAGAGACAGAAAGGGAAAGGGGCAAAAAACAGTCAAAAAGACACACAAACATTTCAAGGTCCAAAACTCAAAATGGTACACTGCACTGGCATAAAACGTGCACTGTGACTGAAAATTTTAAGTGTTACACAAACAGAAAAACAGCAAACTGCACACACATTGGTCCTAGGTAAGAGGATAGTCAGAGATACAAACACACAGAGGACAGGGCAGAGAAAAATAGACACAAAAGTATAGAGTGAGAGTGGCAGAGAGAGCTGTAGTGAGGTGTACCTGTAGAGGTGAAGGGTTGATTGTATCCCTGGGCCAGCAGAGTGTCGTAAGGAGAGGCTCCAGGATGGGTCTGCAACACTGGATTAGTCAGGAAATGGTTCCCCAAAGCAGCTGGAGAGGGAGAGGGAGATAAAATACAAACAACAACCATAAACAAATAAATGTCAAATTCTTGAAAGATTAAATGATAACATTAAGAATGTGAGAAAAAAGAGAAGTAGAATAAAAAATGGATAGTGATCTTTACCTCGGTTAAGTGTAGGAGTATTGTTAACATCTGCAGCGATGAAGGAGGATTCGGTCTGTCTGCGAACAGTGTCATTCCACATCCTCCTAATACGACTCTGATAACAGATAAATTACACACAGGATCAAAATGCACTTGGAGAGAGAGACAGCGGGAGAGAAAGAGGGAGAGAGAGAGATATTGTACTGTACCTGTCTGTTAGCAGTGGCCCTCCGACCCTGGCTGCTGCTGTAGCGGCTGTTGGAGCGCAGGGCGGCGCCCTTTACTGAGTCAGGAGAGCTGGAGGAGGAGGAGCCGCAGCACTGGGAGAGACGCAGGCATCGCCCATAGTCCTTCTGGCCCTACACACAACATTTACATACATAACACATTTGTATAGCCATGAATAAAGATATTTAAGTATAAAGAGAGATGCATGTGATTACATAAGAAACAACACACACACACACACAGTGACAGCCACACACAGACCCACCTTCCTGGCGAGGGTGCAGTGCAGTATAGTGATGAGCAGGCCCTGGGCTGTGTTGAGGGAGGAGAAGAGGTAGGCCAGGAGTAGAGACGGGGCAGAGAGGAAGACCAGGCCGGAGGACCAGGTCACACTCTGCAGGAAGAGGAGGGTGAGGGAGCCCACTGCCCACGCCCTGGTGAGACCGCAGGAGGAAGACAGGAGATGGGGTTAAAGAGGGGAGTGAGGCAGGAGGGAAGGGGAGACAGAAGTAAAGTTTGTTCTGAGAGCTTCAGGGTCGCATTATCCATGCATTCCATTTTACCTTTTTTTTGTTTCTTTACGACTCGATTTAACTGAAAAGTCAAAGCTACTGAATCGAAATGAACCTCTTTATTCCTAGATCTACCCATGATTTCCCAAAGCAGATCAACATGGGTCTGCGATACTGACCTAAGGTTGTCGTGGCGACTGGAGTCTGGCTTCAGGGCAGCGGAGCTGTGCATCTTATGGAGGGTCATCACCAAGACAACCAGGTTCAGCTGAGGTCAAATAAATTCAAACATCAGATATTGCATTGTATAACATGTACTTAATAATAATCACTCAACACAATGCTATTATAGGTGGAACTGATTGCAATATAAAATATATGAAAGGATTGTAATGTTTTTTTGGCATTACTGTATGTGAGTGTAAAGTCTCACCGTTATTATGACAGCTACAGGTCCTAGGAAACTCCAGATGAAGTAATTGTCTGTCCGTAACCAGCATCTACATACACACACACACACACACACACACACACGTGCGCACACACATTCGCATACACACAAATCACAGGAAAATTGAGACATCTAAAATAACAGTCAGTCTGGTAGCTGACACAAGAATACACATATAGGCCAGTAACTGTACTCATCTGCAAATATACAAACACACAAGCAGGTATACCTGCATGCACGCACGCTCCGTGCGCACGCACACACACACACACACACACACACACACACACAGAGCTCCACCTACGCAGTGTTTGAGCCGTAGCCCCTGAAGTCTATGGCCGCGGACACAGCCACCACCAGCCCAGGAATAGAGTAGCCACACAGGTAGAAATACTTCCTCCTGGAGTTCCGTCCCTCAAATACCTCCCGCTGCAGCAGGTACAGTTCCACCCCCTCCAGACACAACCAGCAAAACACTGACAGCAGGGAGAAGTGCAGCAGGCCAGCAATGATGGAGCACGCTACCTGGAAATGTGGATAGTGAGGGAGAGTGCAAAACACAGAGATAGTGAGACAGAACATGATGCAAAAGTAGCAACAAAGAAACAACCCATAACAGTCATGTCAACATTTGTACAAACTATTTAGCAAAAAACACAAAGAGCACAAAGAATATGACCTTACATTGGGGTGCAAATGTTTTAAAAATACCACAATAATACACTCGGTAACATACAGCATCAGCCTATCCTACTACTCCACTCTACTCGACTGCTCTTCTACTCTGGATTAGTCCAGTATCACAACACTCACTGTGAATTGGGTCTTGTTGGCACCAACAAGGAAGAGCAGCTCAGTGATGAGGAGGTTGGCCCACAGATTGCAGTGGATACTGCTGTGGTCTGTGTGCCATGGTGCCCCCTGGCAGCACAGGGTGGTAAGGCAGGTGGCCAAACACACCAGGGCTACTGAGATGCCCACCCAGGAGACCACATAGACCAGCAGCTCTTCCACACCCACCCCCGACTGGCAAGGAGAGGAGAAAAGAAAGAATGAGCAGTGAGTTATGAACATGAAGAGTACATGTATGGATGTAGGCACACGTGTTGACGTAGGTTTGTGGGGATATGTGGGTGCATCTTGTGGTGTGATGTGTGTGCATATATATGTGTATGTGTATGTCTGTATGTGTGTGTGTGTGTGTGTCACATAACGTCTATTCAAAGGAATGAAATCGTACTTAACAAAGAGAACATCTTACAACACTTAATTGAATTTCACGGCAGACAAAACACCCTCAGGCCTTCATCCGTCTCTCTCTTAAAGCTACAATCTGCAAATTATGCATCGCCCCAACCTGTGCTTACACATTGAGTTGAGAGGGTGGTGGGGCAAAGTGCAACAGCAAAGCCTCCAGGTGAGCATATAAGGATGGGGGCAGGACGCCTATGGTGACAGAGGTTGGATTTGGATTGGAGACAGATAAATTGAAGTTGGAAACTGACCATCTACAAAGATTACGTTAGCAGTAATGATGTTAGACTCTACATCTACTCTACTGATCCTCTACCTACAACTAAGAAACGGCGCACGGAAAAGCCAGTGCATGACCGTTCCCGGCACCGGTTCAATATTGGCTAAGCATTTGTCAAATGGGCTACGTACACACTGCCAGAATTTGGTAGTGACAACCGAATTTATGAATGAGAGTGAATGCATATATGTATGGTACACATTGGAGCAGAGCGGAGTAAAATTACTAGACTATACGGGTAACGGGAGTCACTCCACTCCTCTGATCTTGAGATGGCTGTAAATAATGTCTGTAACCTGTCACAATAATGTTTACTTCAGACCAATATGGCGGCAGCTACCATCACCTGTGTTTTCAGTTTACTTGGCACCAGTAACACCAGTAACCAGAGGCGTCAATTTATCCATAAGATCTTAATAAACCGACATCATATTCTCATTGTATTCTTTTTCTCCAACTTGATACTTTTAAGTGGTTTTCAGAGACTTAATTGCATTGTTTTGCACCATCAGCACCATCAGCACAGAAATGATGTCAAACACCCTCTGGTTTCTTTAGGTAGCTACTTAATAACAATTTTGTCTCGTAATATTTTCAAATGAACAAAGAGGGTGGAAGGGACCATTATGTAATCTAAGGACCGTCGCTTAATAACCAGTTGTACAGCGTGGATTCTGGTACATACTATGCAGACTAACCGCATCCGCAATCGAATTCAGTAGTCAATACCTGAATTTTTCAGGTAGTGAATGCAGTTGTCACTTTCCTTAATAATCAAACTGTGTGTGAACTTCACAGGATTAAACACTCCATGACAAATGACAACCGAGAGCACTAAAAACTCAAAAAGGTTTTCCATTGATCAAGAGCTAACTACAGTCTTGCTACACTAGTAAGTGAAGTTTTGATTAATATTACCATGCTAGTTAGCATCAGTATGCTAGCTAGCCAGCAAGGTTAGCTTTTGCTAAAAACAAAGTCTTTACATTCTGGGGCATGTATGTAATTCCTCTTGCACAGCCGCAAGAGGGTGCACATGAACAGAAACCGAGCACAAATCATGGGCTTTAGCTTTAAATCGGCATTTTGTCTTCCATGAAACTGATTAGTGAATTGTTGTTGTGTGTTACTTACAGCAGGTTGCTGGTATGTCATGAGGACAGCATAGCTGGACAGATGGTTGCAGGCGCAGGTAGTGTGTGTGTTGTTGGTGTGTAACAGGCGACAGCCCTGTGTAGACCACCTGCCACTCCCAGAAGCCCCTGATCCATTCCAGAAAGAACAGTTGGGGCCAAAGTGGTTCTCCAGCTGTGGAGACACACACACACATGCACACACACACACGGAAACGCCTTAGTTAGGAATTTGCATTCTAATTCAATTCTGAAGTGAAATCATTGTAGTTTCAACACACCTGCAGGTGTCTGAGAGTGAAGATCACAGGTTCGGAGAGGTAGACTCTGTTGGAACCTCTATGGACCGAGGCAGAGATGACATGGGAGTTGACCACCAGGCTCCTCCCCCTGACCTCTGACCCCTGGCCCAGCCCCAGCCCCAGCCCCAGCCCCAGCCGCAGAGTCGAGTTCTGGGTGGTCAGGAAGGAGCCCAGGTTCTTATAGAGAGACAGGACCAACTTCACCTGGCCTGGAGACGAAACGACAGAGGGGAGGATGACATGGTAAAGAGAGGGGTAAAAAATGAAGCATCGCATTAGTTCATGCAGGACACGGAAGTCATACGCCCCAGCTGTAATCAGCTGACAGCCCGCTGATCGAATCAGCGTTTCCAATCAGTCATACACCAATCACAGCCCATTCTCACATCAAGGCGGTCCATTTAAATATGACTCCCTTCTACACTGATCCTCGCTACACCAATGCTGCCTCACTCACCGCTGCTGCTGCTGCTGGCAAAGCTTTGCCTCCACCACCCCAGCCTCCACCTTTCTAGTTCAGAGTCTTAACAAGGCTCAAAGGTTAAAATTGTATTCAGTGTCTTGCTTTGGGCCCACTCTTGTATACCCTGGGGGGTTTTCTGCATTGCGCTGACTGTTTTGGCTTAGCATGCTGCTTGGCTAATCCAGGGAGCATCTAAAGAGCGGAGCCATCAGCGCCAAGCATAACTGTATTTCCATTTGTTGCAATAAATGGTTTAATCTATGACGAGAGTGTTCCTGACTGAAGTATACATTTCTTCCATTGTTTCTATACTTATTACATTTTTTTCATCCCAAATGAGAAATTTGGTGTGTTATACTGAGACTCATTTAAAGATTGTTCTGATTTCTGACATGTGGAGACACACCAGGAGTACTCCCATAACCCATTTTTGGTCCGACCCATGGTTTAAGAAAACAGACCATACAGAATATTGAGATACAAAGAGGTGGCGGTGCAGTATGGTGTGTGCCACAAACCGTTGTTGCTATACTGTTGCAGGGCCAGCGCTGAAATCTGTAGAATACTGTCGCTGTCGTAGGAGTGAGGGAACGTCAGGTCCTGTATGTCTGCTTCTGTATTCAATACATACACCTCCAGATCTGTGCACGAACGGACACACAAACACACGCACAGATGAGTTGGTAAATTCCACAAAACATTGAGTTACACAGCTAAGAAACAGGCACAAAAGCCACGTACCAACATTAGGTGCCCTGTCACTGAAACGGCCTTCATAGAGATTGTTAGCCAATAGAAATGCTCCTTTCTCTATTGCATCTAGTAGCAGTGATGCAGAGCGCGACTGGTCAGCATTGCTCATATCAGCCCAGGAAACCAGAGCCTCAGGACCCAACAGGTTATCAACTGTTTGAACGACCGCCTGAGAGTGAGAGAGAGAGAGAGAGAGAGAGAGAGAGAGAGAAAGCAAAAGAGACAGAGAGAGAGAGAGAGAGAGAAAGGGAGAGAAAGAGGTAAATAATTTTCGCTTCTCTCCTTCTCCTACTCTCCAACTGCTATTACTACTGCTACTAATAAAAAGAATAATAAAACAAGGCACAACCTGTCTGTCTGTCTGTCTGTCTATCTATCTATCTATCTATCTATCTATCTATCTATCTATCTATCTATCTATCAATCTATCTATCTATCTATCTATCTATCTATCTATCTCTATAACAGCCACTCTACCAGAGTCTCATAGCTTACCTGAACATAAGCTCTACATGTGCGTTCCCTCTTCTGCAGCTGAAAGGGAGAAAAACATCAAACGTCTATTGTTAGAATCATCATCACTGACATTTCCGCTTTCATTTCCAGGAAAGGTCAAGTACAGATCCGTATCGACAGCGGGAACAATATACCTTGTTGTAATTGCGTGCTGCCGATTCTTTATTGGCCGGTCTCAAGGCCTGGAGCTGGGAGTCCAGAATGTCCAATAGCTGCTCAATTAGCTTGACGGACATGCTGACATCACCGGCGTAGACCCGCCCCCGGGTCAGGTTGACCAACTCCCCAGCGATGTTGGCTGCATTCTCCCCGCTCTTAATCTGGAGGGGGGTGGGGGTGTTTATAATGTCAAACATTTTGACATTTAAGAGAGAACTGCTTGCTGACTGGCTTTAGGGCATTTGCGCAGCGTGTGTATTTGTGTGTGTGTCTATGAGTGTGTGTGTGTGTGTGTGTGTGACTAACCTTCTGCGCGATCTGGCTGACCCAGGGAGAGGTGCAGTTGGAAAGGTCAGGCCCTCTGGAGCTCCATCCCACTGGAGACAACATGCACTGATAGGAGGCTATACCTGGAGAGACAGATGCAGACAGGTAGACAGAAATAGTGAAAAAGAGAGGTGTTTGTGTGTGTGTGTGTGTGTGTGTGTGTATGTGGAGGATAGAGAGAGTACTGTTTTACCTGAGGTGGTTTGTCACCTCTGTCTCTCCCTGCGCTTCTTTTCTCATGCATCTTTAAGTATAAGACACCCCTTTTCAGTTATAAACATGATTTAAGATAAGACTACTCCCCCGATGTAATCAACACCTCAGTGCTAAGCCCGTGTCCGAGCCATGCAACGTGATTGGGCCGGGGCAAAATGCACCACAGCCTCATCTGCATAATCTGCATAACAGGTTTTCCTCAGAGGCAGAGAAATGCACAGGGAAAGGAAAAGGTGATAAACAATCCCACCTCCCTATATAACACAGCCTCTCTCTCTCTTTCTCTCTCTCTCTCTCTCACTTTCTCTCTGTCTCATCTGGAGGCAAGTTCAAAGAGAGGACATCCGACTATATTTCAAAGGGAAACGAGATCCAGACACACACATGCAAATACCACATACACACACACACACACATACACACACACACGCAGAAGGGCAGAGAACAGAAAAACAAAAAAGCATGTGCAAGTGAAAACATGATACAATTTACTGTACAAATTTAAAACAGTAAAATCACACGCCCATACTATTACCCACCCACTACACAAACACACACACACACACACACACACACACACTTACCCAGCGACCCTTTAGGGCAGGGCCTCTCCACCGTCTCTCCCTTCAGGGTGGGGGGCCATTGCACCCCTCGCGCCACCCGGCCCTCGCAACCCCCCACCTGGCCGGGGCCCCCGGGAGCCAAGGGGACACGCAGAGGGGGGCGTGGGGTTAAAGGGACCATGGCTGTGATCGGGCGCTGGTCGAAGGGCCCTCGGTTGATGACGCCTATAGGGTGAGACGCTGAGGGCCGCACAGGGGCCAGGGCTACGGTGGCCGTGTAGGAGCGGACCGTGGTCATCAGAGAGGAGAGGGGACCTGGGTGGGACGCAATCACTATTGATTCTCTAGCATCATCACGAATATATTTCTAAACACTAGGGATTGGATGATATATCAAAATTCAATATATCGCAATACAAACATGTTCAACAGACCTTTGGTGGGTGGTGGAGGTGTGAACTGCAGGGGGTATCTCAGCACGTAGTAGTTATTCCACACATACAGCTGGTTGTCTCTGGGGTTGTAGTCTATGGAGGAGATGTACTGGTACGGGTTGGGGAAGGGAATCTGAACCGGCAGCTCCTGGCCGCGGCTGGTGTCGTAGGCGTACACCACCATGTCGCCGCCGACCCGGCCCTCCGCCTGCCCCTCGTCATCCTGGAAGACGGAGCGCACGGCGTAGAGCACGCCGCACGCCATGAAGGCGTTGCTGGCCCCGCGTTTGTCGAAGCCCGTGGCCCACGTACCCTCGAAGCGCAGGGTGTACGGGTTCACCTGGAGAACAGGGCAGACACATGGAGGATCAGCAGAACGCCCTTCCTCCTGCACTGCTTCCCTCCCAACTTCCAGCCATCCATCTTTCCCCTCTTTCCGCCTCTCCTACCTGGCTGACCACGATGCGTCCGTTGTTGGCCTCGGTAGAGTAGATGACCCAGAGGCCGTTCTCGTCCACCGCCAGATCGATGTCTGACTTCCCTCCCCAGCGGTAGGGCGAGGTGTCGTGGTAGTTTGCGTTGACCACCACCGCCTCGCCGCTCTTGATGCGTGTCCGCAGGTCATACTTGACCAGGTTGCGCGTTCGCTCCTTGTTGTAAAACACGGCGCCGTCATACACCACAAAGCCTGTACCGTCCACACGGCTGGGCAACCTAAGGCCACAAAAGAACGAGAGTGAGTGATGAAACATGTAGACTCTGTGCCCCAGGGTTGGGTTCAATTCATTTTCAATTTAGGAAGATGATTTCCTACCAAATTCTTCTTTTGGCATGCAAACATTCTCTTAAGAAATAATAGAGATTTTCTGGCCTCTCATTGGCAAATTAATTGTTGTTTCTATTTCCATTTTGGATGAATTGAACTGAAAGTCAATTGACACTAGCTCTGATACACACACATGCACACGTCACTCACTTGTAGGTGGTGGTGACTCTGTTCTGGCGGTAGTCGTCCCAGGTGGCGTACTCATACAGCACCTCTGTCCTATAGGGCGTCCATGGCATGACATACAGCCTATCACCGGCCTGCAGCGGGTCCTTACACCATGCCCCCGACTGATGCTCCGCCTCCAGGAGGGAGGAGGCCGGCTGGATGCTGAGCAGTGAGCCAGGACACACGAAAACTGCAAGAGGGGAGTTGGGTGGGGGAGAGAGGAGGATATGAGAAGGGAGAGAGAGGGAGGAGAAGTGAAGTGAGGGAGAGCAAAGGAGAGAAAAAAGCAGGACAGAGTGGGAAGATATCGTGGAAACAGGTGGAGGGGAAAATGGATTGATGTATGGAAAATGGATTGAATTAGATGCAGTTGATGCAGCGAGATTGAGACAAAGAAAGAAGAGAGAAAGAGAGAGGGATTTAAAACACCGGTGTGGTTCTTGAAGGACAAGTAACTGAAGAGACGTAAAAGGGTTGAAAATCACACACTGTTAGTGTGTGTGTGGTGAGTAATACAACAGGGACACTGCAATGAAAGGTGTGTGAGTGTATTTATGTGCTTTTGTGTGTGTGTGTGTGTGTGTGTATGTGTGTTAGTGCATAAAGGTTCAAGAGTGTGAGGTAGAATCAGGGACGCAGAGGGCGGGGCTACATTTTGCCTTGAAGTGAATGAGAGGGCAGGTTAGTTTACGCAGAGCACAAGGATTGGTCCACCCACATGTCAACCACTGTATGGACACATATGTATACTGTACAGTCTCACACTGGCATGCAAATAGGCATGCACACACACTCACACGCATAAGCAGTGCTTAGTAAGCACACACCCAGACAGATATACAATCACACACATTTGGTCTTATTTTTCCTATGAAGATAAATAAGGGGCTCTTCCTATAAGGGAAGAAAAGGGAAAATAAGCATGAAGAGGATGACAGGACAGGAAGGAAGGAAGGAAGAAAGAAAGAAAGAAAGAAAGAAAGAAAGAAAGAAAGAAAGAGAAAGAAAGAAAGAAAGAAAGAAAGAAAGAAAGAAAGAAAGAAAGAAAGAAAGGATGTTCAAGATGTGAGTGCAGGTACTGTGGGGAAAATATTGGTGCTGTGTGAGTGTAAAGCAGAGAAAGGGGGAGGAAAAGTGTGTGTGTGTGTGTGTGCGTGCGTGCATGTGTGTGTGCGCATGTGTGTGAGAGAGCAGAGAGAAAAGGTAGGAAGAGAAAGCAATAGTGTTTGTGTTTGTGTGTGCGCATAGAACAGATAGACGGAGGGAGAGAAGAGACGGAGAGATGAACTAGGAGCAAGAAGAGGGAGAAAGATTAGAAGCTCGAGAGAGAAATAGAAAAGAGAAGGAGAGAGGCTAGGTGCAGAACCTGGATAAAATTGAAGGGCGGGTTTCCATACAACGAGAGATGGATCAAATGAAGAAAAAAAAGGAAATGAAAAAAGGGGGGCAACATCCAGCATGACTACGAAACAACGTCCTAGGGTAGGAGGAAGAGAGAAATGGTAGGAGAGAGGAAGAGAAGGAGAGAAAGAGGGGTCGGGGCAAGGAGAGATCAAGATGCTACAATGTATTGTCTTTACCTTTTTGGTCCACTTCTACTCAAGCATAGGAAAAAAGAGGGAGAGAAAGAAAGAGAAGTCAGAGGGTGAAAGAAGGGAAGAAAAGAAAGAAAGAAAGTAAGAAAGAAAGAAAGAAAGAAAGAAAGAAAGAAAGAAAGAAAGAAAGAAAAAGAAAGAATTGCACAGAAAAAGACTTTGGAACTCATCCTCGCCACAAACATTATAGTTCACAAAAAAAGATAGAAGAAGCACAAAAGAGAAAGAGCAAAGACCCAGCTGCCCCCCCCCCCCCCCCCCGCCCCCTTTACCTCCATACCCCCCCGACCCCACACCCCCCTCTCCCCTCCACTCCTCCATCTCTCCTTCCCTCAATCAGGCTCCTGTGGAGAAAAGAGAGCAACTCCTGTGGTGTGAATCTGGAAAAGAAAACACACACGCACGCGCACACACACGTGTGCACGTATCCACATGCACGCACACACGTATCCACATGCACGCACACGCACGGGTGCAGGCTTACACACATGCAGACGCGCACGCACACACACACACACACACACACACACAAACGCATACACAAACATCCTACAGTTTCTCTCTGTCTTTTTTTCTGTCCTCTTGTCTCTATCTCACACCAACAGACATACAAACTCTCACAAACGCAGACACACACACACACATACACACACACACACACACACACACACACACAGACGCACAGATGCACAGTCCCTGAGAATAAAGCACATCAAACTTCCCAATCTCCTCTATCCATCAATCTCTCTCAGGGAGACAGCAGACATTAGAAGTTATAAGAAAAAAAATCTGGTTGTAAGAAAAAATGCAGCTGGACAAAAATAGTGTTAGTCTCGGTGTGTTGTGTGTACATGCACATGTTTGCATGTACCCATTATGAGTGTGTGTGTGTGTGTGTGTGTGTGGGGGCGCATGTGCCTGTGTGTGTGTATACTCACTGTAAGGGACACACTCATACTGGATCTCCAGGTATTTGTATGTTCCGGGACAGGGGTCTGGGAAGACGTCCACCCCTGCTACCACCACACACTGAGTCCTGTTGTTACACCTGGAAAATAGGGCAGAATGGATGGATGGGGATGGATGGAAGGATGGATGGATGGAAGGATGCATGGATGGATGGATGGATGGATGTGTGGATGGATGGGTAAGAGGGGAGATGGAGTAAGGGAGAAAGGAAGAAAAAAGAGGGAGAGTGATTAACAGACAGGAAAGGGGAAGCAAAGGACACTCCATTTGTCTACTCTCTCTCTCTCGCTCTCTCCCTCTTTCGCTCTGCCTCTCTCTCTCTCCCTCTCTTTGAATATTGATCAGTTCTTCTAGGAAAACACTGCTGAGTACACAGCTAATGGTGCCAGCACTCAGACTCAGCTGGAGGGATTACTGCACTTGCACACACACAAACACACAAACACGCACATGCGCGTGCATGCACATACACACACACACACATACACACACACACACACACAAGCAAATGGCATACAGCACAAGCAATTGTCTTGCATAACATTGAACCCACATGTATGCAGCAGTACATGTGCAACACCATAGATGTTGAAACCATTGATTGGTTTAATTGATTCACAAATGTCAACCACACACACACACACACACACACACACACACACAAATGGCACATGAATGACACAGATTCGCTTCCTTGTTGTGTAACATTACCTCTTACATGAACATAGTATAGAGTAGTACATGCACAATGCTATAGATGTGTAACCTAGTCACTGGTTAAACTGATTCAGCAACGATCTGTCACTGAAACCCCACACACACCTCTGGGCCATGATCTTTAGTGCATCAGGGAGGTAACACTGTGTGTTCTCCATCTGGAAGGGGTCTGCATCACAGATCTTGTCATCGGTGCGTCCGTAGTTGGCTGTTTCCACCATCACCACATCACTGCCCGGGCAGCGCAGCTCGATGGGGTAGCCCTCGCACGCCAGCTCCCTGCGCAGCAGCCCGAACGGCATGGCTGCCCTGGACATAGCTGCACATGGGGGGTGGGGGTAGAGGAGAGGGGGCATTAAGTTAAGGTGGAGGGTAAAAGGTGGAGGTAACAAAACAGAGGGAAAAAAGCAAGAAAGCAAGAAAGAAAGAAATAAAGAAAGAAAGAAAGAATTTCAAGCACAAATCAAAAACTATACCAGTATACCACTACATTTAGAGTCTTCACACTGCAAGAAACTCAAGAACTCAAGAAACCAGTTGACAGAAGTCCATTTATTTTCTGTAACCTGAAACAGGTCGATTTATGCAGGCGATGGTCACCTTTGTCTCCTCATGGACAGTAAGAAAAAGATATGATTGCTAGCAGCCTGAGTGCAGAGTGAGAAACCTGATCTAGGGGATTAGATCAGCCATCCAATATAATCAGCGGGTACGTTCACTGGCACACTAATAATCCGATCTGAACCTGATTAAGGCAATAGTCTGACTGTAACAAATGTCATGTAAATGCCTTAATCTGATTAAATTAATCCAAGTATGGCCATACCTGTAACTGGTGTAGCATAACACAGTAAAAACACCTCGATTTCTGCTCAATATTTTTCAATTCATTTATTTATTTGTCCATGTGAACACCTTGATTTCATTCATGTTTTTTAAATGTGAGCATGTGTCTAAAAGGTTGCATGGGAAGGTGTCCTGGATGCAGTGGCAGTGTGTTTGTTTCTCACGTCATATTCTGTGCAGGTGCATTACGGTATCTTGTGTTTTAAGTCAGCAGTGAGAATAAAAGCCTATCTCTGGCGTGCAGGTGTTCTGTAGACGTGATCTAACCAAATGTTCTGACATTTGTTTTGTCTGATGTCGAGATGGCGGCAGGCCGGAACTCACTGCCTCACATCTTTCTCTGAGAAAATGAACCTGACTATCAAATTAATCTGTGTAAACCCGGGTTAGTGGAGGAAATCGCATTACTCTCCAGACCATGTAACACTTTAATCAAACTATTACCTTAATCTGGTTATTCACAGCAGCTGGAGTATTACGTGCATGTAAACGTGCCCAATGTACTACGATCAAGCCCACATACAAACCATGTAATGGAGGTCAGTGGGATTGGTTAGCTGCCATTGTAGCTGTCCGTGGTACTGAATGAGTCTGTGACATCTGAAACATTCCCTTTGGCAAGCTCCACACTTCAAATATGTCAGTAATCTTTTGTTTATATAGGTCACAGCGTTTCATAAACTTTGCCAAGATGACTTTGCCTTACTCTAGATGCACAAGCGCTGGGCTGAGTTCCAGTTTGTGAGGACTTTCCTATTCAATGAAATGGCTGATTTGTTTTGATTTTTCGCCTAGCGAGTGATGTCATCCTCCTGGATCAACACCTCGACATGATACCTCCTCAGGGGTGTGACTCTTACCTTGACCGGAGGGGGCAACGTGAGCCAGGGTGAGCGCACACACCCCCAGGAACCACAGTGACACAGCCATGCTGGGCGGGAAGAGTTAGGACGTAACACCACCAGCCGTGTCAGGAGAGCCTGAGGAAGAAGAGGGGAAGTGAGAGATGTGAAGTACTGCACCATCTCTCCCTGTGAGTGTGTGTGAATGTGTGTGTGTGTGTGTGTGTGTGTGTGTGTGTGTGTGCACATGTGCATGCATATGTACATGCGTGTTGTGTTAAAACAGAGAGAGAGTGAGAGAGACAGAGGGAAATGAGGAAGCGAGTGAGGGAGGCACGGCAAACTGGAAAAGGGAATGAGAAAATGAGGAGCAGAAAGGGCAGGACAACGCAGCTCCTGCTGTAGCTGCGCAGACTGTAACAGAATTTGACAATGAAAGAGTGAATGGGAGAGACAGAGTAGGGTGGGAGGAGGGCAGAATAGAGACAGAAAGAGAGAAAGAGAAATAGAGAGCGAGAGAGAATGAGAGATAACAGAGCAATCGGTGCAGCGAAAAGTCCCTCAATCTGCTGTTACCATGGTGATAGCACGGTGCAGCCTGAGAGAGAGAGAGAGAGAGAGAGAGAGAGAGAGAAAGAGAGAGAGAGAGAGAGAGAAGAGAGAGAGCGAAGACGGGGGAATATGGCTGGTGTGTGTATCTGTAAATGTGTGTGTGTGTGTGTGTGTGTGTGTGTGTGTGTGTGTGTGTGTGAAAGCACACACACAGTACGTGCTTTAAGTCCATAATTAGCTAGAAGTAACACTGGCCACTGACCCATAAAAGAGTCTTAACCTTTCTATCCTCACTCTCACACACACACACACACACACACACACACACACACGTACAGACACACACAGTGCTGGGCTGAGCTTAGGTCAATTTTCAGTAATCCTAAATAAATGATGTCCTGGAGAAGATCTCCTCCTCAGCAGTGGAATGAGGTAAACAGCTGAATGAAAGTACAGGTGATCAGAGGGTGATGCCGCGGTCAGTTTTAAGAGGGAGAGCATAAGGGATGCAGGCAGAGGAGAAGGGCTAACCGAGCTACAAAGGAAGAACAGTAATATGATTCCTTAATATAGCAGACTGAACTCTTGGCCCCCGACAGAAGGGAAAGATAGACAGAGAGAGAGAGAGAGAGAGAGAGAGAGAGAGGGAGAGAGAGGGTGAGGGGGAGTTTGATGATAGAGGCTGGAACGCAACATGCACTGCAGAAAATAATTTCTCTTTTTCATGCGAAGGGTTCCATTCTGCTGCTGTAGTTTGTCATTTTGTACAACGGCTAGAATGAGGGACTCTAGTCTGTGTGTGTGTGTGTGTGTGTGTGTGTGTGTGTGTGTGTCTGTGTGTACACGTACATATGTTTATGTGTAGTTGCGTGTGTTTATTCCTGACATGCTTTTCTCTCTGTCTTCTTGTTAGGTAATGATGGCAGACAGATTTAGGTCACTCTTCAACAAATGTCCAACATGCATTCAAAGACTTATGCTTGTACATGTGCAGGCCCACACACACATACACACAAACACACATACACACATACACATACACACACACACACACACACACACACACACACACACACACACACATACACAAACACGCACACACAAAGAGGAAAGAGAGACCTCTGCCTCCTTTAAGCCCACTGAACCAACAAGTCTGTAATCCAGGCCCCAGGACCACCCTGACACACACACACACACACACACACACACACACACACACACCATAGTACATAAAAGACTCCGCAGAATGAGAACCTTCTAGTGTAATCATTTCACGGTCAACACTATCCCCTTCCTCCATCTCTTTTCGTCACATGCAAACACTAACACACACATACATGTATACACACACACACACACACGCACACACACACACTACAATACGTCTCATCTCATCCAAAACCCCTATGGCAGCATATTCTTTCTCTTGCAACCCCCCCCCCCTCTCTCTCTCTCTCACACACACACACACACACACACACCCTTAAGTGTTGATGCAGAGTAAGTAGAGCAAGGACACTGATGGGCCTTGACAAAGCCACGCACCCAGTCCCCTACTCCCAGCACCATGCACCCTGGCTGCAACCAAAATTTAGCCCCAGGCCAGAGGCCGGCCTACTTGGAGGAACAGGAACCTAAGTATGAGAGAGTGAGAGTGAGCCTTGAG
Source organism: Centroberyx gerrardi (assembly GCF_048128805.1). Lineage (NCBI taxonomy): Eukaryota > Metazoa > Chordata > Actinopteri > Beryciformes > Berycidae > Centroberyx > Centroberyx gerrardi. The sequence continues at coordinate 18,212,686 of NC_135999.1, read as the reverse complement.
TGAAATAAATTACCCACACACAGGCATTATGCACAAACACATACTGTAGTATATACACACAAGCATGCACAGACCCAAGTATGTTTGCACACACCCACACACTGTACTGGATGTATTAGATGGTCAAATCTGTAAAAGAGTGACTTCTGGTGTGTGCCGGATTATTCATATTTTGGACTATATTGGTTCCTGCTCTGTCTGGCAACCAGGAGAAGTAGCACTGCTGTACACAGAGCGCTCACTAATTATTACATTATGTTTCACTTCTGTGGAACTCTCTACAGTATGTATCCAACAACCTTAATAGTATAGAGCGGAACAATTCATCGAGAAAAAAAAAAAAAAAAATCGAAATTGCGATATGAATTTCCAAATCGCAGTGGCTGCAATTAATTGCTTAAGAGACAGAGGCGTCCAAAATGGATTTCTAAACAAGGTGTTATACTCATTCTCAGTAAATCCTGCATATTGACATCTATTTCTTTTTAACAAAATTACTTTTCTTTACACAATTTTAAAGTAAATTTGAGAAGAAAATCTTTCAATTTCAATATTCTGTCAAATAATCGCAATTAGATTTTTTGACAATATCTTTCAGTCCTACTTAATAGTGACTGAGAAAGGGAAATATATCAATGCGGGATGTGAATGATACATGAAAACCATCAAAGTCAACCATTGATAAATCATTCACACTGATATGAAATCACACCAGGTACAAAGAGTCACACCGCCGGAGGTGCAGGCCATAAAATCGAAGAGGGGTGAGAGAGAGAAAAAGAGAGGGGGGAGAGTGTGTGGAGAGAGAGAGAGAGAGACAGAGAGACAGAGAGAGAGAGAGAGCAACCTCCTCATCTTTTGGTCAGAGAGCCATCAGTGCCCTAGGGTAGATGGCTATGAAGCACAAAGCAACAAAACAGCCTTGTAGTGTTATGTTCTTAATGGAAGAATGAATGTGTGTGTGCGTGCGTGTGTGTGTGTGTGTGTGTGTGAGAGAGAGAGAGAGAGAGAGAGAGAGAGAGAGAGAGAGAGAGAGAGAGAGAGAGAGAAGAGGGAGAGAGAGATTGGACATCTCTGACAGCACAGAAAATACATCTATTTCCAAGTTGCTTTGTTGGATGAAAAACCTTTCAATAAGAAGAGTGGCAAGAATGTTCTCGTAGCTGGATGATATTTAAGGATAGATGGAGAAGAAAGGATTTTAATCAACACTGCGGCGCCTTCTGCGAGTACAAGCCACTTTCAGACCATTGACCTCTGCAGGTCCCAGAGCAGGGAGGCCTACAGGCCACAGTCAGAGCCACTTACAGGGTTTTAGAGCCTGTGTGTTTGTCTGGTTGATGCATGACTCTGGGGAATGGAGGTCTCCCCCGCCTGTCAATCATTTGCTTGTTGCAGCCAGGAAACCGAGGCGATGGGTAGAGGCAGTTTCAGAGTATGAGGACGTACACTGTTTGTTTTAGGTTTGTTCTCTACAGCAGTAGAGTTTATACTGTATGTGGCAGGAGGAGCCAGCCTCAGAGTGTTCGATACACAGAGAAGCAGGTCTGAATAACAGAAAACAGGAGGAACATAAGCAGGTACATGGACATTCCCATCTACAGATGACACTAGGGCTGCAACTAACCATTATGTTCATTATCAATTAATCTATAGATCTTTTTTTTTTATTAACCGATTAATCATATTTAGTCTTGTCTGTCCGATGTCTTAAAATTGCTTACTTAGTCTGACCAGCAGCCCAAAAAAAAAAATAAAGTATTAATTTTATAATGATATGAAACAGAGAAAATCAGGCAAATCTTTTTCTCTTGTAATTATAAATGCTAATTATAATATAAGATTAAATGTTCTGCCAGTGACTAATCAATTAATCGACTGATCGTTCGAGCACTAGGTGATGCATTTTTAGATCACTGCTGGAACAGATGTTTGTTAGCTCGTCTTGATGTGAGCCACGTAAGCTTTTACATATTTGTCTGTCTCTTCTGCCAATAGACTAGATTGAATAACTTTGTAATGCTAACAGATACAAAGAGAGACTGGTGACATTGCTACAGAGAAAGCTGCACCCAGATGCATGGACCCAGATGGATGTGTGTATCTACACTGTATGTGGCAGAGACGGTTTGAGAGCATTAGGGCCTATAGGGTTCGTTCAAGAAGTCAAGGTATTTTATTTATGAATGTATTTATCAAGTTCCTAATCCTGCCTTGAGCACAGAGTCTCCGAACAAAATCGCACCATGTCTTTTAGTGTCTGGTTGTAAAAGCAGGTGCACTCCAATATCCATTTCCTTCCTGTCCAAAGACTCCCCTGGATTTCCTAAGTATGTTTGTTCATTTATTGTATTAGTTTTTTACCTGATCACCATGAAGTAGTAGAGCTGGTGGCAGTGAGTTGCAGGGAAAAAAAGTCACAAAAGCTGTGATCTTAAAAATAGCGCTGTGTTACTGCGATTATCCTTTACGCTGCTGTACGTTCTTACAATAAAACAGCGGGGAAAGGATGCATTAAGGGAAAAATACGTTGTGGCTGCCAGAATTGTTCATTCATGATAAATCTCTAATGTTAAATATATGATAAATCCACAGCTGCACCCATCCCGGGTGCCATGCTGCCTGAAAGCATGTGATGATAAAGTGTTCAATATATGCAGAGTGCGAGAGTTTAGAGCCAAAAGGGGCGTATGTGACCTTTTCCTAGTTTTACATCAGAGCAAAAACAAAACTTTAAATGATTGGATTCTTTTTTTATTCAAAACACAGAAGCCATTCATTCTTTCACAGAGGTTAACATTCAGAAAATTGATTTTCTATAAAAAGCTTTTAAGTGCAGCTGCACCCTTTTTGCGCTTAATTTAATCGGGTTTTCACTTGACACACACATTTTAATATTGTTTATGGTTACAAATGTGTTCTTTTGACCATCAGATTCAAGCTCAACAAAAGTTAACCAATGATATATAATATACTCATTTTTGGCCAAAATGTCTTTATGCCCCTTTTGCTCAACCCTTTGAGTGACATGCGGTCTCCTGTCTGCTGTATGTGTTGTACTACATGTGGGGTCCTGTTGACCCTGTACCTTGTGTGTCATTATGAACTTCTGTCACTATGTGAGCTGTTGATGTGTTTCTGCACAAAAGTCACCGTGACAAATTTCTGTACAAACAAAGCAATTGTGACTGTGATTCTGAGGCATGATAATTGCATGTCATCACAGCAGCTATGAACAGCGCTACTATGAGCCGAGATCCGTTCTCCTCCCAGCGATTGGGTTATTGTGACAATGAAAGCAAAGCCACCGTGACTAAGAAGACGTCGGAGCCGACACAAGTGTGTCCAATAGTTTGTTAGCAGGAATGCAGGACAGGCCCGCGCAAAGGCTCACAGCATAAGCAGGGAGACTGACTCAGTCTGTAGCTGACTGATGGAGAGCGACATGGGAACCTGTGTTGGGTGGTCCAAACCCAAAACAGACAAATATGGTGCGTTTTACAATTCAAATTCCAGAAAATCTATCCAAATTGTGTGTGTGTGTGTGTGTGTGTGTGTGTGTGCGTGCGTGCGTGTGTGCGTGCGTGTGTGTGTGCATGCGTGTGTGTGTGGTTTAAGCAAATCAGCTTGCTTTTTTTCTCCTCAGTGGTTGATGTAAATGATCCCTACATGCAGAGGGTGGACAAACAAACCTCGCTACCTTTGTTTCTTTCCCATCTAGCATGCACAGCACATACACAGACACACACACACATACACACACCACACACATACACACAACTGAGGTGAGTCACGATATTAAAATTACTGTGTCCACAGATGTATCTACAAATAAATCAGTTCAAATCAGTCGTCATTTCCATTTCACCCAAACTCTAAGCCCTTCTATAAAAATATTACACACAGACAGAGTGAAATAATACTAAACAGCAATACCCTCTTCAAGGATCGACGCACACACACAAACACACACACACACACACACACACACTCAAGGTTACAAATGTATTAGAAAATCAGCCTGACAGGAGAGCATGAGTCATGACTCAAAATCCTGTCAGCCAGTGAGCATCCCCGGCTGTCTCTTTCTCCTCTCTCATCACTCTATCCTTCGTCCTTTGCAACGCTCCCTTTCCTAATCAGCCATGCTCAGCGCTCCTCCGCCTCCCCTCCCACTCCTCTTCCCTTCTCCTCTGCGTCTCCCTCTCTTCTTCATGGTCACTCCTGCTTCCCTGGCCTCCTCCACTGACCCAGTCCCCCCCCCCCCCCCCCCCCCCCCCCCCCCACCTCTCCCTCCTCCTCTCTGAAATATTGATGATGGACTCTCACTCTTTCTGTCTGTCCTGTCTGTTGCTCTCCCCTTCTCTTTCTCTCTCTCTGTCTTCCTCGCTCTGTTTTTCGTGATGTCCGCATCTGTGGGAATCAGCAAACTATGAGAGGCAACAATCGAACCAATCAAGCATTTATACCTCTGTACTGTGTGTGCATGTTTACACCAGTGTGCACTGCAGCAGGGGCTACACCGGAGACACTGCAACGAAGGGTGAGTGTGTGTGCGTTTCTGTGTGTGTGTGCCTGAGCGCACGCGTGTGTGCAAGGGGGGGTGGTGGTAAAGAAACTGTGGCACCTTTGAGAATGTGTGACAGTCAGGCACGTTATCACGGGACCACAGATCAGCATAATTCAGCCCACCTGCGACACACACACCTCTGGCGGGCCAGCCTGAGTCATTACCACTTTTCCCTCCACTTGCACACACGCTGATGGAAGCTAATCACATCCACATGAATATTGCACAGCACTCACGCCTCATACTGTATACTGCTATGCACAAGTCACCAGACTGTAATGCCAGCACAACAGCACATCACAGCATCCCGTCCCTCTCAGCAAATGATCAAAATGGCCCTTGACAGGACTAAGGAGTGGGGCACCTCTGCTGTCTTTGAGGCATTGATCATGTGTGTGTGCGTGTGTGCGTGTGTGTGTGTGTGTGCGTGTGCGTGTGTGTGGATCATGCCCGTGCCCTAAATGATAGTGCGTGTGTACGTGTGCGTGTGTGTGTGTGTGTATGTGTGTGCGCGTGGTTGAGTGCATGCGTGCACGCGCGAGCGAGTGTGGAAAGAAAAAGAGCGAGCGTGAGAGAGAGAGGGAGATCGAGAGAGAGAAACAGGAGGGGAGGGGGGAGCATCTCATAGCCTATATCCATATCTTACCGTCAATCCTCCGGTTTCCCTCCGCCTCCTCGTTCACTGCGTCTCCCGCATCCCGTCTCTCCGTGTCCGCGCCCTCCCGCCGCTCACCCACAGTACTCTCCTCCCTTTCTCCCTCTGTCCTCTGCCCGATGCATGAAATAAAATATTCAGTAGGGAAGATGCCGTTCGCGCCCGGGCGATACTACGACGAGGCAGTCATTAGATGATATATCCGACAACAACTGGGCGTCCTCCTCCTCACACTGCTCATACGCTATGCACGCTATGGGCTATGCACTCACACAATTTCGGCTAGACTTCACACCCTCCCTCCGTCCTGTCGAGGCTCGATGTCTTCCCCGCTGTGCTGTGTGACTGTGCGTCACGTTGGTATCATAATTCCCACGGGTTTCATGCCCAGAGATGATGCGGGCTATAGGCCTTATAGCTCCAATAGATGAGAGGGAAAAATACGATCACACACAAAAAAAAAAAATAGACGCAATTGATAGAAAGACCCGGGCTACTCTGTTCTCCTCTGTCGATTTCTAAAATTGATCAAGCCCAGTTGTTATTCGTCACTGTGATCATATGCTCCAATATCATTCAATTACATCCTCTCATTTCGCGGAAAATAACGTCGACGTGATAACAGCCGCTTTGCACATCCTTGAGGAATCGTGATGAGGCGCAGCACCACATCAGGGAATCGTATCTGGGAAATAGGCCCTAAAAAAAGGCAGGAGTCCTACAATAAAATGATAATTAGAAAAAAAACAACAGCTGGACAACCATAAGAGATAGGGTTTCCCGCTCCTGGCCTCGCCTAGCATCCGTCCTTCTCTCTCTTCTCCTGGCGCTCTCTCTCTCCATCCGCTGGTCCGCTTGTTGCGCGTTCTGCACTCGAGAGCGCGCAACGTGCAGTGTGTGTGTGTGTGTGTGTGTGTGTGTGTGTGTGTGTGTGTGTGTGTGTGTGTGTGTGCGTATGTGAATGTGCGTGTGTGCATGCGGGCGTGTGGGCGTGCGTGTATTTGACAGAGAGAGGGAGAGAGAGAGAGAGAGAGAGAGAGAGGCAGAGGGAGGGGGCTTCGACTATATTATCTAGGTTTGTCTGACTGAGCAACAATAACCTGCTGTGTAGGCAGTAAACGAATATGGAATAAACAATGGCTTATATTTATTTAAGTGCCATATAGGCCTGACCTGGCTCTGGTTTAGGTGCTGCTACTGGTCTCAGCATTTAGGTTTTCTCCTATGACAAGAGCATGAAGAAAGACATTGTGCCTGCTGTATTCTGTACTGCGTAGGTCCAGCTCGGCTATATAACAGGCATTTGCAATATTTCCGTGAAACCCAGCACGAGCCTTGTCTATATAGCAGCCAAATACCCAGTAGAAGGAAAGGGTTTACAGTGTGCCCTAAAAGAAAATAGATATGGCCTATTCGTCAGTCACTCCTCCTCCACTTTCATATCCAGTTACAGACTGTAAGATTGGTTGCTTTTGACACAGATCATCATGTCTCCCATTCATAAGGTGCATCAAACCTCCACCTATCAACCAGGCACCCAGTCACATTCTCTCTACACAGCGCCCGACGACATTTGTGTCTTCGATTCCACCCTTCTGTTATAATCATATCACTTTAGCATGTCAAGACTTCTCTCCACACTTTGTGTTCAAGCTGTACCTTCATACAGACATGCAGGCCTTAGGCTATGTTTTGGAGAGATTAGATGAAAAGACAAATGCTACCTTTGATATCAAATATCTCTTTTACAAGGCGCACTTGGCCACAACAGCAGGAGCATATTTAATTGATAGTTCAATAGAAATTTGTTAGTTCAATTGTCCAGTTGCCCTGCATGGTAGACCAGACAGGATGGCAGTGCAATAGCCAAAAACATCTATTGTCCAATAGTCAAAGTATCAGAAATACTGGAAAGTCTGTTCTAATTTGCTAATTTCTGTTTCTATTTTATGGATATGGAGGCCTGTCACAGAGTAGCTTAACTCCGGACTCTCCTGGATTCATGCTAAATGCAAATGCAGAAGAGGTCATTATCATCACAAGATGTGATGGGAGCCCAGAATTGGCATGTTTTTTAGTTAAAACATGATCTTGGAATCTATCACTGCACATGCATTTTACCCCCAGTTCTGGCACTTGTAGCAATATTATCCTCTACTTTTTCATTTAAGGAGAAATGCGGCGTTAAGGCCCAGCTCACTCAGATGGGAGAAGAAGGTCTGGAACTAATTTCTGAAGCCAAAGAAGCAAAACCTTTCTCTGTGGTTATTTAGTGGAAATCTGTTAGGAGCATGGGGGCTGCTACAGACAAGCAGTGATGATCGTAATTGATCTCATAACAGCATTATCTTTGCAGTTTCCATGTGCAAGGAAGTGTAGAAAGGCTAAATATAGAATCCTTATATCCAGCGGAAGGAAGAAGAGTCATTATCTTAGAAAATCACTGATTATGGAGGAAGAAAGTCAACTTTCAGACCAGAAAGCATCTCTGCAATTTCACAAGAAACATTCTGAATAGTTTTGATTGGTTCTTGTGTAGGCTACAAAGTGGAGCTAGACTTCATAAACACTCGAAGCACAGCAGTCACTGACAAAATTGTTTTTGCTGGTGTTGAATAATTCATTGATTTCAGATATGCATGTTGAGTTTTGATTGGACCAGTGCAAATTATCATGTGAAAAAGTACATTACAGTGGTCTATCGTTGAAAAAGAGAAAATGGTTAGAGTAATCTCCAAGGAGTAATAAAACAGGCCATAATGGCAAGACTTGGCTCAGATCTATCCTTGGCTTGACTCTACAGTTGGCAGCTTTCAAAGACATTAAAGGCAGCCTATTCTAAGCTGGAGTCAGCACTGGTTAGCAGCATTCAAGGTTCTTTTAGATAGTGCTTTACATTGCTTTCTATTGCTTTTTGGCATATCCGCTCCCAGTTATACTGGAGTTAGGTTACCAATAAGACTCACTGCCATTCACCAGTTTATGATCCAGCTAATGCTAGCATTGATGTTGGAGAGCAAAGCTATGCACAATAAATCAGTTACTTGAGAGCTCTAATTATTGGTACTGAATAGGATGAAAAGTGTCTTTATTTTTTTGACATTCACTTTGACATTCACTTTAACTGTAAAGATTTGGCTAAACAAAATTGTGTTGTCTTGGCAGTATCAGTAGAGTAAAAAAGTTTCTGACAATCAAATCTTAATTCAGGAAGATTTCTATTACCAATCATGGCAACTTTTGGGAAACTCTCAGTCAGTTCTCTTGTCCTCCTGTTCTTTGTCTTCATCACCATCCTCCTCCTCCCCCATCCTTTGCATCCGCTCCCCCATCCACTTCCTCATCTTCATCTCCATCTCCACCCCACCGCTTTTTCTTCTTCTTCTTCTTTTTCTTCTTGTCATCTTCCACCTTGTACTTGAGTCTTCTCACACGGTCGGTGAAGCTCCTCATGGCCTTTTCATCAAAGTCCTCATTGATCATGAAGTTCCTGTCGATAAGCTCCGCCGCCTCCTGCCAGTTGCGGTAGCAGTCCGGACCGAGGCGGCTGATCTCCTCCACTGCGTTTGGGATGAGGACTGAGCAGTCGGGACGCAGCACCACCACTGTGGGCAGCTCCTCCACGTCAAACATGGCCTCTAGCTCCCTGGGAACACAATCATACAGGCACTGGCACACACATCGGTATATATACTATAGCTAATGTATTTATACAGCTATGTACATTTACATTACAATCATCCACCACCAGGTTATGCACACAACCAACTGGCCCTTCCCACACACCTCCTGTAGGGGTCCTCATAGGCCAGGAACAGGCACTTCTTGGGCAGCTCTTTGAGAAAGCTTTCCTGCTGATCCTCTGACTGGTCCAAGCTGAGACAAGAAAGAAGCAGCAAAGACAGTATGGGTTTGCTGTGTTCTCACCAAATGTCCTCACAAGGATAGAAAGATCATCCAAACTGAGGACATTTTGCCTCATTTTTCAATGGACTAGTTGAGGGTTAGGACTCGGGTATAGGGGGGGATAGGGAACGAATGTAGTCAATGGAAAGTGCTCACAAGTATGGTAATACAAACCTGTGTGTGTGTGTGTGTGTGTGTGTGTGTGTGTGTGTGTGTGTGTGTGTGTGTGCGTGTGTGTGTGTGTGGGTGGTGGGTGGTGGGTGTGTCTCCCATACCTGATGTATAGGAGAACCAGCTGGGCAGAGCGGTCCACATAGAATTCATCTGTCAGCCGTTTGAAGAAGTCGTGAAGTGTGGTGGCAAACTGCTGGCAGCTCTCACATTCAGCAGATGCAAAGAACAGCATTAGGATACGATTCTGCAGGCGCAGAACAATCTCTTGCTCTGTATCCAGCTCATCCTGGTCCTTGTTGTTCTTCACTAGGACCCGACCGAGGAACAGGTCCACCATGACGAAGGGGTGCAGTAACGAGGCTTAGGAAAGGAGCAGGGAGCATTTTTATATACATTATGTAAAAAAAAAAGTTCTTATAAATGCACTAGATAGCATGTAGTAAAGGAAATAAACAAAAAATAAAGACAGTCATTTGTGAAGGTTTTAAACATTCTGGATTTACAGCATGAATATTCACACATATCCTCTGACAAACATACTGAAATAACCATAAACACACACATAATGAGACTATTTTGTCTTGAATATAGTTTGATTAGTGTGCCTTAGTTTAATGGAATTATTGATGTAGGCCCTATTTTATGTTTCTGTTTATTCATAATGATCTATGAATCACCTGAGTACATTTTGTTTTGCTAGCTGCTAAGTCAAGTAATCCTCCTAGTTGCTTCAGCACCCTAATACCTCCAATACATTTTATCTCACCTTGAGGCAGCAAACCCAGCCAGAGAACAGCTTTCAAAAAATGTTTTTTTTTTTCCTTTTCACCACCTCCTCCTCCTGGGTCTTCCTTGCATCTGTTCCAAGGCTGTCAGCCTCTATCTCTGTCACTCACTGAATGTCTCTCCTTCACCTTGATGGTGGCTGTAGCTGCCCACTGCCTCCCGCCGTCGCCCTCGCTCGCTTCCTTTGTCTCTCCACTCCACCTCCCCTCCTCTGTCTGGAGGGGAGGGATTAAAAGACAAGGTGACAGAGGGACAGAAGAACAAGGGACATACAGTACTCAGTCAGAATGAGGTGTGTGTATGTGTGTGTGAGAAGAAAGAGAGGTAGAGTGAGTAGAGTGAGTGAGCGAGTATGCATGTGTGCGTGCTTGCCTGTGCTGAAAGTACAGAAAGAGAGATATGCTTGAAAATAAAAACACAGAACCATGAAGTTGTCCACAGGAAGAACTTTATTATTCAGTAACTCTTGGAGGAACTCTACCACAGGGAATATTTGGATAGTGGTGGTAGACTCTGGTGTATAGATTGGAACCAGGCCCAATACAGCCTTGAAGACACATCAGTGACTTATACAGCTACAGTACGTATTGGCAGTAGAGAATTCATTTTTTGGAGATCAATACATGAAATCAATCTGCAACTAGAGCAGGGACACTGAAAACCTGTACGATTTAGTAATAATTCAAGTAAATTTAATTGACTTGTGCACCAGAAAAGAGACATGCCATAAACAACACAGAACAGCAAAGTGATGCTAAAAAGAAACATATAGTGTTCAGTAAAATGTTAATCCCAAATTTTAACCCTATATACACAGCAACAGGCACCGGCGCCTAGGTCAATTTTGACTGTGATTTTCTGTAGGATAATAGGTAACTTAAGTCATTAGTTGACTTGATTAGTTGGATTATCTTATTTTACAGAAAAGGACTGATCAATCTTATAATATTTTTTTCAAAATGGATATATAACATTTTGCAAAAGAACTCAATTTTACAGTTTACAACCAACTATGCCTATGCCGTCACGTTCATCTCATACACTTAAAAGTTTTGTGTGATCTTATTCACACTAGGAGATGCCAGGAGTGGGACACCTTATCTCTCTCAGTTGCACATGCCAATACAGGCACAGAAAACGTTTCTGGATGCTATTTTTGTCTGTAACACGTCTATGTGAAAGATGAGAATGTCTTGGCAGTATCAGCAATCCAGAAGTAATTAGTATTTCAAGAAGCCGGACTTGAAGAACTACTGTAAGACAATTACTGGAGAGGATCAACATGAAAGGCTTTCTCTTTTATAAATGAAAAAGTCTTTTTTTTCTCCTTTCCTCTTTCTCTTCATCTTCTCCTCCATAATCCTCTTCCTCCTTCTTTGCCCTTCGCATCCCAACCTCCGTCTTGTTCTTCCTCTTCTTCATATCCCGCTTTCTCCTTCCCCCATAATTTCCACCACTTCTTTTTCCTCTTGTCGTCCTCTGTCTTGTACTTGAGTCTTCTCACGGGGTCAGTGGCGCTGCGCAAATTTAGATTGTCGAACTCCTCGTTGAGCATGAAGCTCCTTTCAACAAGCTCTGCTGATTCCTGCCAATTGCGGAAACAGTCAGAACCAAAGCGACAGATGTCCTCCACAGCATTTGAAGAGAGGATGGAGCAATCAGGACGAAGGACCACTACTGTTGGTACGTCCTTCACCTTGAACATGGCCTGCAGCTCCCTGAAAACAGCAGAAACACACACACAGGCTATCATATGTCATAGCTTCACTTGACTAGGCAGCTTATTTTTGTTCATTGGTGTTAATATCAGATTTATCTGATATATCATTCTACTGTAGCTTCACAAACACATATCGCACAGGTTAAGTACACACATAAATACAGTTACACACAAATACTCTCTCTCTCTCTCTCTCTTTCTCTCTCTCTCTCTCACTCCCTCCCTCCCTCCCTCCCTCTCTCTACTTACTTTCTGTATGGGTCTTCGTGGGCTAAAAACAGACACTTTTTGTGCAGCTCTTTGAGGAAGTTTTCCTGCTGCTCCTCTGATTGGTCCAAGCTGAGACAGAGAAGAGATGGAAAAGAAAAGCTTGTGAGTGATAAAACGGTGTGTATGTGTGAGTTTGTGCAGAGAGAGAGAGAGAGAGAGAGAGAGAAAGACAAGGGCAGACAGAAACCTGATGTAGACGAGGGCGAGCAACGCCGGGTTCTCGATGTAGTACGGATCCTTCAGTCGCTTGAAGAAATCATTCAGAGTAGGAACAAACTCTTGGCACCTGTCACACTCAGCAGATGCAAAGAACAGCATCAGGATGCGGTTTTCAAGGATCCCGATGATCTCGCGCTCTGTGTTGAGTTCATCCTGGTCCCAGTTGTTCTTCACCAAAACTCGGTCGAGGAACAGGTCCACCATGATGAAAGAATAGGGGTGGGAAAGAATAAGAGCCTTCTGTGGAAAAGGGACAGTGAAATAAAAAATTGTCAATACACATTATGTGTTCAGCATGTGCAGCCAGTGCTGTGACCAATGCAATTAAATGCCTGCAAGAATGCTGTTTGCCCTTAAAGGAAAAATCCACCATCAGATACTCTTACACTAGATATCATCAATCTGTGATTTTCAATGCATTCCAGGAGTTCCACTTAAGAGGATGAGAAGAGCCAAGGCACTCAACTTGAAGTGAAAAATGCCTTTATTTCATTGGCAAGTGCTATATAAAGAACTAACTCTGACGCATGTTGGCATCTTGCCTTCTCAAGGGAGTTTCCAGGAGCTATTTTGTGATTAAGTGTTGTAAGTTTCCCTAAACCTGCCTCATCTGCAGCTACTTCAGGTGCTGATTTTCTACATTTCCCAGAATGACTTTCGACAACCCAAGAGGACGGGCGTTAAGTTGTTGCATTCAACGACAGCGATAGCATTGTAAAAGCAAGAGCCTTGTGGCCGCATTGCTTTATGGTCTGTTAAAGTGATAATCCGCAAGATTCTTGTTTTTCTTGATTTTGGCGACACATTCGGTGATAAGCAGTCGTTGCTATGGTCGCTTGGACAAAAAAATACTGTTAGAATAAAGACAGTTCCTCTACCTTCTTATATTTATTCTAAACAAACCGCTGTTGTTGCTTCCATAAACATAAAACGCATCACTTCCTGTGCAGCAGAGGATTTTTACCAGGAAAAATGGACCCCATCATAGGTGTTTAAATGGGTACAGGTTGAATCACTATTGTATGGTATCTATCGGCAATAACGTATCAAAACAGACATTTTTTTTTTTTAGATAATTTTTTTGTCATTTCTGCTTTATTTGGACAGTCACAGTGGAGACAGACAGGAAAGACAGGGCAGAGAGAGAAGTTGACATGCAGCAAAGGGCACAGGTCAGATCCAAACCCGTGTCGCTGTGATAAGGCTGTGATAAGGACTTAGCCTTTATGACACGTGCTCTACCGCCTGATCCACCGGGGCGCCCCAAAACAGACATTTATTCATGACTAAGTTACAGAGTATTACTTTAAGGCTCTGTGGAGAAATTGGTATCCTGCCACTTCTGCGATGTATGATTGTTGGACGTCAGTGCAAAATGTTGAGTCTCTTGCTCTTTGATTCTAAGGGACTGACACCAAAACCTGACGTTTACCTTTGATGTTTTTGTTTTTTCTATGTTTATCCACAGGAATAAGAAATACACCACTAAACTAAATGGGCCCATAAATGCAAGGTGCATCGCCCATAGCTGTTATCTAACAGTGTTAAAGTGTTTTTGGGGTGGATTTTCCCTTTAATTGATGCGGCCTGGTGACTGGCTGATGGATCCCTTTCTTTACATTTACAGTAATGAAACTTAACTCCCGTAGCCAAATACACGAGAGCAGCCAAGTCCCTCACAGTTAAGTCAACTAGCCATGATGTTAGGTTATTTTGAGTTTTCCCCGAGGGTAGATTTATAGTTCAGAACAAATAACACATACGAAATAAAGTTCCTATAGACATGACAGCTCAGACAAGCGTTTTATCTGTCAATAACCTCAGCCTGTATTTCAGCGTCAAAAAGGAGTTGCTGCAGGCTGTGAATAGACAGCGATAACCTCACAAATTAGTTTTGGTTCTCTGCCTTTCAGCTCTGACCGAGAAGTGTTTATGTCCACAACTTTGGACTGAAATTTTCCAAGGCTGCTGCAGTAGCAACATGTTTGAAAAAGAGCAGCACTGGACCTAAAGAGAGGATTTACTGCTTCCTCTCTGAGAGGTCAGAACTTGAAGTCCTGAACTTAGAAAAGTAATTTCCAAATCTTCTAGTTCTCTTTTTGAAGTAGGCTCATTGATTGTGCCTTGTGATATATACTAGCTACTTGCTAGTGGCTAACTTAATAGGCCATCAATCCTCGTACTTGCTGTGGCAGCTTAATACCACTAGTAATTTACCTCACCTTGAAACTCTGCGACTCCACCAAGAGAAGAAATGTACCCAAGTGTTTCTCCCCTCCTCTCTCTTACGCCATTGTATTTAGTTTCTTTTCCTTGTTTTCTCTCTCTTTCACTCCGTCTCAGTCTTTCAGTCTTCCTTCCAAGCCTCTCCAGTTTGTGTTGTTTTAAATGTCGCCTTACATTGCCTCTTCTACTCCTCCCTCTCTAATTTGTCCAGCCTGCAGCCTCTTTGTCTAGAGAGGGAGATTAAAGATAGCTGTAGGTGAGGCAGTGCTGTAACTCAGGGGCAGAGGGAGCGTGTCTGTCTGGTGTGTGTGTGTGTGTGTGTGTGAGAGAGAGAGAGAGAGAGAGAGAGAGAGAGAGAGAGAGAGAGAGAGTGTGGTGTGTGTGTGTGAGAGAGAGAGAGACAGAGAGAGAGAGAGAGAGAGAGAGAGAGTGGTGTGTGTGTGTGTGTGTGTGTGTGTGTATACACAGAGCCTTCAAACTCCGGCTCAACAGTAGCAATCTCATTACTTCAAGAGAAGAAGGGAGGGAGGGGAAGGAAAAGACGGATGAGAAAAGAGGGACAAATTGGATTGCAAAGAAAGGACTGAAATATAGGTCAAGTGAGGGTGAAACAGAAAGAAAGAAAAACCACAGACACACACACCCCTCCCCAAAAGCATATTGTTTTTGAATTCTGTTATCGAGATGATTTCACAGCTGGGATATCATCTCAAGTAAATGAACAGAGAAAGTCAACATTTTGAGTCAGGCCTGGCTCTAGTAAACCCCTCCAGTCTCTACTGTCGAAGAGTGGCTATTGATCTGCAGACGCACTTGCTGAAAATACCAGAGTTAATCTCAGAGGGGGTGAGGTAAATATAGAGGTAGGGAGAGAGATCTAATAGGATTAGTCTGAGACACAGACTTGTGCAGCCACACGTGGATGCAGGCATTCAGAGACGACTCTGGTATAATAAACATATACATGCTGCAAACACGTGTGCAGACACACACACACACACACACACACACACACACACACAGCACCTGCCAGGACACGCAACAAAATGGTAAGGATTCCAAACCAAAATGATCAAACAATCCCCAAGGAGTGTTTGGATAGTCTTCAGAGACTCATTAAGAGTGTTGGTGATATGACAGAACAGTTACTGATGTTATTTCTGGAAAGAAGTAAAATAGGATTGGTAAAATTCCATTGGCATAGTTGGCAATGAAGGATGGTGCCCATGGTGGCCAAATATACAGCCTGTACAGCCTGTACTTGCAGTCTGCCCTGCATGAAAGTGTGTACACCATAGACTGTACACACACACACACACACACACACACACACACACACACACACACAACAGTTAAGACCTGTGCTTTCAATATAATCATCATCAAAGTATAATTTCTCTGCAAATAGTTGAATGGGATAACTAATTACATCTAATTCAATATGAAGATCTGCATTTTGGAGTTTGCATGCCAGATGATTTCTGGATGAGAAAATCTTATGTTGGATGCAAACGTCATCATAAACCTGTAGCCTAACCATAAGCCTACTGCAGCAGCAGCAGGTATAGCAGGGTCTTCTGTACAGGTAACAGTGAACCAAGGCAGAGAGAGAGTTGTCTAAACTGGGATGGGGAAAGTCTGTGTCCGTGTCGAAATGCAACAGCTGTGAGCCAAATGAGGAGAAACTGCAGTGTTCATTTTGGTGTTTCCGCCATCATAGCCCTGCTACAAATGAACCCATAATTTGTGTTGGTGCCAACATGTACTTTTAACAGAGCTGTGTCGGACTATTATTCAAGTACATCCTGTTTTTGCCTGAGCTAAATTCAGTGGAAAACTAAATAACCAAACAACCTTTTCATTATAAAAGGTCTTTCTTTATTCTTTGGTAAAAAAAAAAAAAAAAAAAGATACAATTTGTAAACATAGGAGACAAAATATGAAAGTTAAATCAAACTAAGAAATGAGGTGGATTGAAAATCTATACTCATTTGTTTTTTTATACTCAAAATACACAAAATAAAACAAAATGCTTCAAATTTAGCTTAAAACTGCAATATGTAGTGAGGGAGAAAAAACACTATACCAATGTAATGTCAGTGAATGCTGCTGTCGTTAACAGTGTAAATTTGTAAGGAGTTTGGATATCAGATTTATCAAATGATCTTGACGTGCCATGATACATTCATGAATGAAAAATTCACAAGTAAAAACCTTGTAAACTCAATAAATTAAACACTAACTACCTGAAGCTAAACTAACCAGCACAGTGCAAAGAGTCAGATGCAAAGATGCTTCTTTGTATTGTTAACATGGTAGGAGGCTTGGGTCACTACAACAAAATGGCTAATATATAGCTAAGGCAATGTTTTATGGATCCAGCTTCCCCCTAGAGAGCTATATACAGTCAACACTAAAGAGATGTAATATAATCTTTTGACATTTCAGAGGCTGCCATTTTAAATCCCAAACATATTGCAGCTTTAACATGTAATTAGTTGGATTTTTGGTGATGTATAAAAATTGTACGGGACTGTGGAAAATGCTACCAGCAGTCTTTTAGAGACATTTTAGAGGAGGCTGAAGTACTGCATGTCCAAAATTACTTTCTTTTTGATGTGTTGGGGCAAAAAACTACTTAAAGAGAACATGGAATTGTTACTGGACCAGGCCTTAGTCAAAGGACGTGCAGTGGATGCAATAAATAAAACAAAAGCTGCTTGCTGAGTCTTCAAGAGTTAACTCTACATCTAACCTCGTCTCTTTAGAGGTTAAGAGAAAGATGAAAAAGTGTTGAGAGAAATGTACAAGGGAAAGCAATTGTCCCTCATCTGACCCACTCGCCCATTCCCATTTCTCTTGCCCCTCCCTTTCCTCCCCATTCTCCTACATTCTACTGTATTCACTCCCTCTTATCCATTTCCCCTGCTATCACAGCTTTTTTCTGCCTCCCTCATTCTTATCTCTGTGTGCCAGAGCTCTCTCTCAGTCCTGCTCCTTTCCTCTCTTCATCACAGCTCGTCCCGTGCGCTCCAGTTCTCCAGTTCAGACTGCAGCACGTCAGAGTTCTGGGCCTCAGTGCTCAGCTCCTCCTGCTCCTGAGTTTTCCTCGACTTGGCTCGGTCCCAGTCGGTTCGGACCCCTTCGTTGTCCCAGACCACGGAGGTTTCTGTGTCGCTGATGTAGCCTTGGTCTCCTGTGTAATGGGTTGGATACACCAAAAGCGGCTCGGCAGAAAAGGCATGCAGGTCCCGATGCTCAAAGTGATCCATGTACTCTGAACTGATAAGAGAGAGACGAATGGAGATGTGATTAGATTAACAAAAGAGTAAGAAAATAGCAGCAAAATGAGAGAGAGAACAGGAGGAGACAGAAGATGAAGACAGGCGATGGGGCATACTCACACAGGATGTTTATCGTACATAACAGGAAGGAACTCATCAACAGGAAGCATCTTGTTCAAAGGCTCCGCCCTTAGGAGCTTCTGAGCACCTTGTAATGACATCATGTAGCCTAGTGTCCAGTAGGAATAGTCTGCCTCCACCAGATTGTGTATCTTTGGAACAGACTTCTCTGGGTGGTCCACCTGCATGCGCTTCCGCCCAATGTAACTGTATTTATTTATGAGTGTTGAAGGCAAAAGAAAGAGTCAGAGAGAAGAAAATTAATATCAGAAATTCCAAAAAATGATGCAGCCCCCCTCTGGACCAATCAGTAACAAATATGTCACCTTGTTTTAACCTGTAATTGTAGAGCCATTTTGGGCTGAACGAACATGGATGAACGAATGAATGAACAAACAAATTATGTAGTGCCCCCTTGGGCTAATTAGTGTAATTTTAAAAGATGCATCATTCCCCCGAGCTTTGTCAAAATCCAATCACCGGTGTCTGAGATATCATGTGTGACAGACGGACAGATTTCACTGTGGGGGACCAATTATTCTCTCCCCTTTATTCATCACTTTTCCCCTGTTCATCACATCCTCCTGCATTGAGGCAGTACTCACATGAGATCCCAGTCCAGCTTGTGCATCTTCACCTCATGCAACAGGGTCTGGAGGCGTCGTTTGAAGAAAACCTCGAAGCGAAGGTCGTCCTCTATGACCAGGGAGGTCTGGAGACCACGATCTACAATCTGCAGACAGACATACACCTTTATTTAGTACACTGCAGTGCTTTTGAGATGATGCTAAGCTAGATCAAAGATCAAAAACCTTACCATCCTCAAAACACATGTAAATCCAGTGCATTACTACTACCAAACTGCAAACTGTCCTCACACATACTCAAACATATGTTTTTTGCAATCCTCCAGGTCATATATGGACAGGTAGGCCTAGATGCCTGAGGCTTGTCCAAGCACCTCACCTCCTTCCAGATGTTGTAATGAGAGAGGAAGCAGCCCAGTTCCCCCTTGGTGAGAGGCCGGCCATGGTAGGGGTCTTTGTATCCCGGCAGCATCTTAATCCCCATAGACTCCATATCAGTCACATTCAGAGCTCTGGGAGAAAGGGAGGGGAAGGAGAAAGAGGTAAGGGATAGAAAGAGGATAGATGTGATTGGTGTGAAAATGGAGAGGAATAGGACAAGTACACAGGTGTCATTACTAAGGTGCCAAATACACACAAGCCATGCAGGTATTGCAGGGCAAAGCCAACTTACTAATGATGCTACCAGTCTCTCTTTCTGCCTGTTAGCATTACAATCTTTTTCATTCGTACTAATTTAAATTCTGTTAATTCCAGACAGTCAAATATGTCATATCAGACATAATTAACTTAATGAAAGGCTAAAAAAAATTCAAGAGATTCAGATTTTGTTTTTTAGACAATCTAAAAATATATGGTTCAGAGAATGTTTAAATGAAAGCGTGCATTCTGCTAGTTTTCACCTGGTTGTTTGTCTTAGTCCTGCCTCTCCATGTCTATCTACATTGCATGTTGCATGAGACACAAATCATGAAAGGATCTGCACACCCAAGCAGTGGTGCTAGCTAAGGCAAAACCAGAGTCTATAAAAAGTTAAGTGTAGCCGCACACTCAACACTCATTGCGTGACATTTTATTTAGGACACCAGCGTTTCAGTGAGAGGCATTCATCAGGGTGTGATGATGACACAAATCAGAAAGACACAGGCAGTGGGGGAGGAAGAGGACGAGAAACGTACTTGCCATCCACAGCAGCAACAACCTTACAGCTGAGTTCTTGCTCGTACAGCGCTCTTAGCATGCGCTCGCGCCGGTCAGCTCGCCGCACCAGATTTATCATAAATACCTAGACACACACAAAATGTAAATACATAAACACTAAATAATGCTCTACATAAAGGTTAGCATGCGTGTGTGTGTGTGTGTGTGTGTGCATACCTCATCGAAGCCCATCTTATTACGCTGCTTGGGGGGAACAGACAGGAAGCTGGAGGGTTCCAACGGAGGATTTTTCACTATGGAAGAGAAGTGGGGGAGGGTCAGAAAGAAGATGTGCAATGGATATGTTGTTAGAAGACTGAGGTGTTGAAACATCCCCATCATAAGTAAACGCTCCCCTTTTTGTGAAAATTTGATCTCATTCACTAACGGGTCTGCAATCTTAGTCTGATATATGAGCGAACACCTTATAACTTAAAAGTAGAGGACATGTTTGAAATAATCCTTGTGTTTCTGATCACCCCTTGACCTCTTGACTCACCCATGACCTCAAGCTGAGTATGCAGGAAGCTCTCCGCCTCATCCTGCAAGGTACTGTGGGAGCGCACTGGGACTGGGAAATACCCGTACGATTCTTTGTTGCACACATACATCTGTACATCTGAGGAAGGCAGAGAAGAGAGAGGCAAAACATGAAATAAACACACACAGAATGCATAAGCAGCTAAATGAACAACTGGCTCTCCAGACAGCAAGCCTGCCTCTCTTGCATCCCCCTCACCTGCCATGCGAGCTGAGTAGGCGAAGATGATGACATCGTCCAGGGCCCAGTTGTACTCTGGGTGTGGGGGATAAAAGGCCAGCTGACGGGAGGCGTCTTTACGCAGGTCCACCAGGTAACTAGAGTGGACCATAGGCACGGCGAAACAGCCACGGCGCTCATGCTTACGGATAGGCATGTAGGCCGGAGTGCGCTTGTAGTAACCCTGCAGGTAATACACAAGAACACCTTACAGTTACAGTCTTGCATGTATCTGACGATGGTATTTTTGTGTATATTCACTTAAGTTAATGAAGAAGAGTATGATTTATGGGTTGTCACTCCTCATATCCAAAGCTCAAAGTCAAATTTCAGAGGGAAAAATTCCTTTAATCCAATGAAATACCATTTATATAAAGAATTTGGTGAGGTTACAGTGTTTCAACAGTGGGCAGCACTAAGCAGATACAGATCTGGGGCCAGATTTACTTAAGATAGTTTTTAAGAAGTTACCTGAGAAACTATAGCAAGTTCTTAAGAAGGCTCTTAAGTGCAATTCCCTACTACTTTATGAATATTAGTCTCATCTCTTATGAACTTCTCTTGGATTCTTACTTACAAACTTCTGAAATAAGGCCTACCTAGCAAACATGATTTAAACAAGCATAAAAATACAAAACATTTACTTTCAGTAATTTAAATAAGCCAGTGTTGTAGTACTCGAGTACCAATTTTGATGATTCATGACTCGACTCAGGCTTGAATATTGATAACAACAAATTACATTACAATTTTAAGTGGAAGGTTATCTTAAAGTTAAGAAAAAGTTAACAAAATGTAGAACTTTTCTTTCAGGAATCCCACTTATCCCTAAGTTTTTCCTTAGGAAGCAAAATAAAAAGGTGAAAGAGAGATCTGAGGAGGTGCTAACTTAAATGTAAAAATTCATAATAAAATAGGAAGGCGCAACACTCTCAATATCCAAAAATAGATCTCTATTTATTAAAAACCATGACACTTCGGTCTACACGACCTTCATTAGATAATTAACAACAGAAAAAGACAATCTACAATACAAGAGGTGGGAATAAACAACCCCACAGGTGATTACAATAAAGGTAATTACAAGTAGACCAATATCCGTATAGCAAATATTGCAAAGGGAGGAAAGGAGGCGGACACAAATCAGATTGACACAGAGAGCAAACCAGGTGGAAATAAAAACGAAGCAACCTAGAAGACCTAGAAGCAAAATAAGAGTAAAGTTAAGAAAATACTTGAGAACTATTTTGATGAATTTCTTCTTTTCTTACCTTTATTCTTAAGACTAAAGTTATGAAACAACGGCACTAACGAAGGTTTTGAGAGGGTTTTGTGAATCCAGCCACAGGCGTTTAATAAACCTGGAGGATATGAAGGTGTATCTAAATTAAATCTGTAATGGTTAGCGGCACAAACAAACACATCTGCAGTACCTGTGAAGTCATGCCGCACCAGTAGTTGGAGTAAGCAGCTCTGGACTCCAGCATGGGAGCTGTGATGGTCTTGTTCTCTCTCATCAGTTTCCACAGCACATCCTGATTGGTGAGCAGGTTGTCGCAGTCGGCCACCTAAAATACGGGACGGGGTCACAGGGCTAAAAGGTTCAACGTGAACAACGACCACATACGCATCTGCACACGCAAGTACAATGATTGACGTGGTTTGATCACAGAGAGCTGTGAGAATAACTAGAGCGTTCCGACCACTCCTTCTCATTTCACAGCCTATGATTTGACGTGACCCGTGCTGACGGGCGGTATTTATATTTACAGTAGGCTATTCTTTACACTGGTGTGGCTATGCATTTAGAACGACTGTTCCATGTCCAGAGAGTAAGAGTTTTTCCAGCGACACGACTCAACATTTAACCACAACTCAACATTTAACCACAACTCAACGTTTAACCCTTGTGTTTGTTTGTCTGCATGAGTCTTTAAAGTCCTTTGAGCCATGCTTTTGTGATGAAGGGCTATATAGATGAACTTGGCTTGACATGTAGTGCTTGATATACTGCCAGTCAACTGCCATTTTCTTTGGCCCAAATATTTGTCCACAATTTGTTTTTCATGCAGCACCCACTGCTACATGTATACACTGCCTATATCACCCTCTAGCTTGAGAGTATGCTTAAACTGGCCTGTCACTTTTCATATTATCACATCGTTCTGTAGTTCTCTGAATTGATGTTTTATATCCACACTATTATGTTTTAAATCTGCTGTAACAAAATGGCAAAACAATAACATGTCATAAAGATGATCTCTGATGACACATTTGTTGGCTTTTGGAGATACAAAAAGGCTCTATTTTTCAGTTTTCCTTTGTTTTTACAACAGATTTTAAAATAATGAGAAACATGGCTTTAGTCATTAGATTAGTCATCGATTTAGTCATCAATTTAGTCATATCACTTTGTCATCCAGTCTTTTTCCTTATTTAAGTAGAACATTGAGCTCCACTTTTTCTTCCACATCTTTGTGTTTTTTAATCTTCTACAGCATACTAGCACGTTAATTTATGAATATCTAGAAAAAAGAATAAGGAAGGAGCGCTTCTTGGATCTGAGGTAGAACACGGCAAAAAACAGGTGCTCAGTGGTTGGCGGGTACAATACCGAAGAAACTATACTAGAGATATTCCTTGCCAGACACATAGATACATATGAGAAAAAATCAAATAAATCCCATTTGGAGCCTGCCTTTATTTATTTTTTTCTCATATGTATCTACGTGACTGGCAAGGAATATCCCTAGTATATTTTCTTTAATTGATGATAATCAGATGCCATGAATTAGCTGACTATACATTTGACCTGACAAATTTGATAATGTAAATTTATCAGGGAAAGTAAATAATCAAAAGTAACGTATTAAGATGCTGAGCGGGGGATACTTTAGAGGGACGTACCAGGAAGTAGTCAGCCCATATCTCGCGGGCCGTGTCCAGCGCTGCCTGACGGAGCTTCAGAACATGTTCGTAACGAAGGTTAGTCCAGTGCTTGGGCCCCGCCTCATCTTCAAAGCCACTGAGACATACACACACAAATTCATGAAGGTATAAAATAATTCATTGAATCGATAATAATAGCACTCACACACACATATATACTGTATGTATATAAGTATATAAGTACCCGGGATCTTCTTGGGGTCTCCACTCCACATAGTGGTAGTAGTTCTGCACCTTGATGAGCCAGTCTCTCAGGATGGCTGTGGTGTTATCTGTATTGTGGTCTGTCGCCACCCTGTGGGGGGGAGAACACACAGCAGAGAGGGAGGAGAGAGAGAGAGAGAGAGAGAGAGAGAGAGAGAGAGAGAGAGAGAGAGAGAGAGAGAGAGCCAGAGAGAGAGAGACAGAGAGAGAGAGAGAGAGAGAGATTCTAAGTACAAAAAGCAGTACAGAATGCATCTTTATTTTACAGAATGTGATCAGCAGTACCACCAGCTATGGGATAATTTCTTCTAGATAATAAGGTGTTACTTTGGCCTTTCAGTCTTTTTGAGATTTTCCTTGTCATTAGAGCATGGTTACACATCACGAATGTCAAGCGTGGATAGAGAAGAACAAAGACAGACAGCGGAGGGTTGAGATGGGGAGGACTGGCATTTGTCTTTGCTGTCTGTGTTATCATAACAGCTCTCAGTTTATATAGCTAAATACCATGTGTGTGTGTGTGTGTGTGTGTGTGAGGGAGAGAGAGAGAGACACACACAGAGAGAGAAAGAATGCACAAATGTGAGAGAAATGGACTTGCTCCCAACCCTGTCATGTACTGAGTGACAGTGGGCGTGCTGCAGGTATCAGTTTCACATCTGTCTGCAGCGCTTTAACACAGCAGTGCTGTCCCAACACCTACGTGTGACCGGCTCGCCAATCCATCTTCTATCTGTCTCCCTCCATCTATCTGTCTTTCCCTCTCTCTCTCTGCCTCTAGATTTGTCAGAGGCTGTTCGACTGTTTTGGACTGTTAGAGTGGCCATAGCGAGTGAAAAAGGCTTATGGAGAGTAAATATTTGTCATTGCTTGCATGCCAGTGACAGAACTATGCCTAAAGGATAAGAGATCGCTGGGGGAAGAGGCAGAGGGATGAAAGTGTAAGATTTATGGTTTGATTGAAATCCCAGGAGAGAGCGCCACAGTCCTACATGTCCCTGCAGAACACACACACACACTTACACACACACACACACCATAAAACAGTGTGCATGCATGTATGTGTGTGTGTGTTGCCACTTGCCAGGTATTCCATCTTAGCTGTCACACTTGTCTGATAACGGCATGTATCGGCAGGTGGCCACAGCAGCTCACTTTAAGTGTTTCATTCATTTGCAACATTCACAATTTCTTCAGTACAACCTGAAAGTTGGACTAGGATTCTACATCAGTTTGAGGGAACAGAGAGAATGTAGCTCAAACCAACCAAGCACAAAACTGTACTTTTGAGAGGTTTCCCACATACTGTAGGTGTAGTTAGTCAGGCACAGAGATGGAGTTGCTGACCAGCTCAAGAATATTTAGGCCTGGTTTGTGCACAGAAAGGCACACACACATGCACATTCCTGTGCATGCACACACACACACACACACACACACACACACTAAGGATCCCTCAAGGTAAGATTTATGGATGGATAAAACCCCTAGGAGAAAGCGACCACCGTTGGTCTACATGTCCCTGCAGAGCATACACACACACACACACACACACACACACACTAGAATGCCTCATTTTAGCCCTTGCTTTCCTGCTGATCAACAACAGGAGTAAAAAGTAGACTTTATTCCATCAGTTCAAGGAGTGGGATCAGAGAAGCCTCAGCATTCACTCTGGCTCAGATGAAACACTACACGCCTTCTTGGGGCTATCTGGCATCAAGTGAGCAAACAATCGCTGCATAGGAGTGAACAATGCTTGTACTTAAAAGCGGGATTTTCGAGCGCATACTTAAAACAAGACTGCTTAATGGAGACTGGCTTTATGGTGCATGTATTTGGCTGCTGAGTTGGAAAAAAAGAATATAGCCAGTCAGGGATGAATGCCAATGAAAATTAGTAGTCTTCAGTAACTGATCCACTGGCACAAGATCAAAATGAGTGGAAGTGAGCAGTGTAGGAGAACAGGAATGATCTGGGAGATTGGGGGCAGGGTGACAGAATAATAGCCTGAGGTGATGGAAGGTAGGCTCAGCCGAGTAATACAATAAACACCTTTACATACTTCTGCATCTGGGCCATGACAGAACTAGACAGTTTAGATGGCCATGCCCTTTTACGCACCATGAGTTTTCTTTCAAACAGTGTTGGTTATGTTTCGAGTCAAGCCTATAAGACACGAAGATGTGGAAGGGGAAGAGGGAGGGGAAAGAAAAGGAGAGGGAGGGGAAGAGGGGAAAAACGAAGGGGCGATGAGAGAGAGGCTCTGTGACTGAATGGAACTTTTTGGACACGTCTGCTGGTGCGCCAGGCCTCTCCATGCCCAAGGCAGCCCATTAAATGCCTCGATCAGCGCATACCTCACCACACTGCTTTCATTTCCGCTAATTTCACTAACGTCTAGATTTGTTAACTTCAGAGAAAACGCGCCCATGCGTTTTCTCTCATCTTAATTTATAAACCCCCATCCGGCGAGCGCTGACAAGCGCGCACACCCAGAGTTGTCCTCCCTCTAATCGAACTGACCTATCGAAAAACCACTATAATATTCCTATAGGGACTTTATAGTAACGTAGACATACTCTATCGTACTTTTACCTCCTATGGTATCAAATTTCTGTAATAGACTATTCCTATAGGATAATATAGAGAGTTTGACTGTGATATTTGTAAAGTGGGCTATAGTATTACCATAGTTCTTATTCATAAGGGTTACAATTTCAATTCATGGGAGGATGACACTCACCATAGGGCAATTCGGTCCTTCGGGTAGTTGAGGCGCTCGATGGTGCCGAGGAACAGCGGCAGAGAGTGCGCCGAGTTGCGGCAGACCAGCGCGATGAGGACCCGGGGAGCGAGGAGCGGAGACTCGGGGCTCCACCGCTCCTCGGGGAAATATCCCCGGCTCAACCCCGGCAGGAGAACAAACAGAAGGGCAGACAGCAGCGAGGTGACCCGGTGCATGGCAGGGAGAGGAACTCGCTGATGGCTGCAGGAGAGGCGAGGTCTGACGCGGCGCAGCGAGACAGAGAGAAGGGCGCAGAGGATGTTGGTTGGGGGGGGTCCCGCTGCTGCGTTATGCCGACTCTAAGTCAAAATACATGGCGGAGGAGTTGGCTGAGTTAAAGGGCAGGTCCAGACTGGTTTAAAGGGAACTCTGTGTTCTTAAAAGAACGTAGACCATATAAAGTCGTTTCAGTGTCTCGTTTTTAAAGGGTAAAATGAAAAATCTCTATAATGTCATTTCTCTAATCGGGGAGTTCCTGCTGGGTCTCGGGGAAAAGTTATTTTATATAAATAAAATATTGTATCCCAGAAGGCCAAGTATCCTATTTCTTTTCCATCTGTGAGATTCCGCCCTCCCCTTTAAGACCAGATCCAGCTGTAGTCCATTTGGAAGCTGCCAGAAAACAATATGGGCGTGTCCATGTGTTCAACAGGCCTGTCATACCCCAACGTTAATTAAGTTACTAGAAAACTCTAGAAATATTGGCAAATTTCTGCAGTATTACAAGGACACTTGTATTTGAACATGGGGTTAAATGGACGTTTCATTCAAATGAAATAGTGTAACTTGACCACAGGTTTTCCAAACTTTATTGCAACTAACTTCGTCTATTTTACCCGAAACAAGACACGTGACATTTCGTGAGCAGCATGGAGACTTGTGTGGAACAAAGGTCTTCTACAAATAAACAACATAAAAGCTACAATAAGGTGTATTGCCTAAACCAAGCCTGCATGGCAAGAGTAATAGCCTACTGCATGCCATCATGAGCCAGGATCAGTTTGTTCAATATGGGTCCATATGGCTGAAAACAATATTTCCACACACACTACTACTGTGCTGTGCTGTGCTGTACTGTGCTACACTAATAAGCCTTTATAATCTTTCAATCACGACTCAGTGAGATGGATGTATTCTCCTGCATCAAGCAGTGTGGGAGCGTGGTTTTCCTTGGTGACAGGCTCCTTGACCACAGCTAGACACAGAGGGGCATCCTGCTCAGACAAAGTGCTCGGGGTGAGTGTGTCAGATCCTGAAGCAGAGCCTTCAGAGGTTTGGCACAAGTTCTGCTGGCGGTCACCAGGAGGCAGCAGATCTTGGCACACAAACTCTGAGAAATCAGAGCTGCAGCTGGAGAGATTACTGGGACTGGCAGGAAGAGGCACACACTGCTGGGGGAGGGAGTATCTCATCACTGTGGGAACACACACACACAGACACACACACACACACACACACACAGAGGCGTGTTGACTTATTGGAATACTGGAATTATAACTTAGATACGACATTCTTGAAAAGTTTGCAGGTGAAAGGTGACTTTGAAAAAGCTCCCTTGTTATTGAGGACTAATGGATCAAGGTAGAGTTTTTTCAGGTGGAGCGGAAGACATAACACTTGATCTTGTCTATGCCCAGCCAGTCACTCATCAGACAGTGTACCTGATTGGATGTGACAGGCCATGCTGTCTCTCAGGATGCAGTGAAAGATGATGTCAGAGTGGATGAAGACTGCTTGGTCTGAGGTGACCATGGCGTCGTAACGGGACAGATCCTAAGACCAGGAGGAGTTACCATGAAAATAAAGACAAACAAGGCTATGATCTAACACAGATACACACACCCATACAGATGCACACACACATACCTGCGCACCCACACTCTGTGTGAATGTTGGCAATGTTAGCTGCAGGATAGACTCCAGAATTAACTGAGAGCGAACAGCCAACAGTTCTGTATCCAGTTGCTGTGTATAGGTATGTTGTGTGTGTGTGTGTGTGTGTGTGTGTGTGTGTGTGTGTATCAGTGAGTAACACAGAAACAGGGACAGAGACAGAAAAATATATAATTGGTTAGAAGTTCAATCAGTAATAACATGCTTTTTACAAACTAGGAATTAGGGAAGTTTTTCCACACCCATCCAGTCACACACCTTTACCACTCTGTCTCTGACCCTACACAGGACAGCACCGAGCTGGGAACGATCAAGAGAACAACATGGATATCGTGAGACCAACCTCCGAAACATCACAGCACACATATCAACCACCTGAGAGAAAGAGAAGGGGGGAGGGATGTGAAAGAATGCAAGGTAAATACATTGAGAGAGAGAGATTAACAGAATGCATTTTTTTTCCCATAATCCAGTGGATACATCAACATATTTGCAGAATTACCTTGTAGAGAGCATTCTGAGCTTTGAGTGCCAAAGGTCTCCAGGCTCCAGTGTGGACCCCCCATGCCTCCTGGAGCCATGCTCGTCCTTCTGAGCTCATCTCCAGCCTGGCCAGGCACTGCCACATCCTGGTGTCATCTGGACCCAGGCCGCTCAGAGGTCTCAGCACCTTCAGTAGGATGAAAAACCTTTCATGTGCAGTGCTTCCAGAAAGTATTAAACCAACCTTGAATTTTTCCACATTGTTAGTGAGCAGCCAATTACATGTAGGCTACAACTGTATTACACCCTTCCTCCAAGACTTGGAATTATGGTGCATTATGGTGAAGTTGGCTGCTGAACATCATATTTTCCACTCTGATTCAATAGAAGATGGTTGATACTGCCTCCTTGTGTTTGTGCGTTTTAGCATACATTTCCTTAAATAACTCTTGCAAACCTTGACATTTCAATTTGTTATTTTGAAATGAAAGATTACATGATCTTTTATTTAAATATTTCATGCCCCTACAGGCTACAGAAGCATTTCAAAATCCACTGCATAATTTTAAAATTGCTTTGCTGTCAATCAAATAATAAAGTGGTCTAAAAACAGAATAAAAACACCCACAGTGTTGCCTCAGGAAAATGCTGCTGTTGCTTTGTGCCAGATGAACAGTATGTTTCGGTACACCTTTACCACTTTTAGGTTTAGTACATTTCACTGCTAAAAATATGTTATTAATGTAAAAGAGCAACATCTATACATCCTTAAAACTAATGGACAGCATAGTCTATAGTGAGTACACTGAGTACTAGAGAGAGTATAGAAAAAAAATAAATAGTAAGTTATGCTTTAAATGATACAACCTGCCACATAATGCACCACAGTTTTCATATGTACCTCTTTCATTGATCTGCCTTTGGATCCCTGGTCTATGATGTTATCGCAGGTTTCCAGGAAGTATTGCCGGGTAGAGGCAAATCCATCACAGATGGGCGTGGCTACTTCCTGCAGAGTGCGGTCAAGTCTTGGGATGATAACATGTAGGAGGGACTGCAACATCAGGCCACACATGTCCTCTAAGGTGGGAGAAGCACAGCAGGAAAGATGAGCGAGATAAAGAAATTCACTCAGTCTCATCTCCCATCTTCCTCTAAACACACGCACACACACACACACACACACACACACACACCTGTGATAGTGTGAGCAATGTTTTCTTGCAGCAGACTGGCCTGTTGCTGTCCTGCAGAGATCTGTTTTTCCAGGTCAGAATGACAGAGAGACAGCTCCTCCTTCAGAACTGCCACTGCTGCTTTTACTTGTTGACATGCCTCCCTGTAGACCTCAGACAGCAACTGACATGCACACACACACACACACACACACACACACATGCACAATACATACAGTATGTAGGTGAAGAGAAAGACGTAAGATGCATTTATCCATAGGATTCTAAGAGTGCATGTGTATGTGTATGCCTATAAGTCCAAAGATTTTATAATAGTATATGATATTAATCCTTATATTTTTCCCTCACTCTGATCCAGGCCTGTGTACTCCTGTTGTGATGCGCAGCCGTCCTGGGAAATACTTGCTCCCTCAGATAGGACATCACTTCCTCCATCACCATGCTCACCAACACCTGGGTAGTCAAGGGAAACGGAGGAGCGGGCAGTGGAAAACAGACAGAGGAGGGAGAAATAAGAGAGGCAACAAGGCTCAGGGGATGGAAAAAGAAGACAGCAGACAACAGAGACTATACATGACAGCATACAACACAAACGAGTGAAAATACCAAACCTCTTGTCTGATGATTGGCAGTCAAGTGAAGGGATGGGTAGTCAAGGGAAACAGAAGAGAAGGACAGAGGAGGGAGATATAAGGGAGGCAAGGAGGTTCAGAGGATGGGAAAAGAAGACAGCAGACAACCGAAACTAGAGAAAATACCAAACCTCTTGTCTGATGATTGCCCACCTCTTCCTCGTTGCCCATTGGAAGGACTCCTGTTTGACAGCTCCCCCTGAGCCGCTTCAAGGAGGACACAGCATCCAAGAAGGCCCTGGACTGTGGAGAATCATCGCTCCACAGCGCTAACAGGCAGTCAAGCCAAGTATCAGACAAGAACAAACCATGCTCAAGGGAACGGACAGGAGGGAAGTGACTTTAAGAGTAACAACTGAATAACACAGAACTATGGAAGGATGTCGGACCATATTTAATTGGTACAAATTGATAATTATGTTGACACAAATTATTCTTATTCTTATCATTATTATCTTATTTTCTCATAATGTATTATCTCTCTTGTAAATTAGCTCTCTTGTAAATACAGCTTATCTTTATTTTCTTTCTTTAGTTAATTGTGGAGCTTTAATGATGAAGGAGCTATTTTTTATTTGTATTTTTTATTTTTGTGATTATAAAGTTTTGTTAGCTGTGTGTTGCACTAGTGTAGTTTATGTGTATGTTTAAGTATGTATGTATATGTGTATATGTGTGTATATGTATATATATGTTTGTATGTGTTTGTATAGGTGTATGTTATATGTATCAATTCACACAAGTATTGTCAATAATTTATTTGGACCCCAGGAAGAGTAGCTACTGCTATTGCAGCAGCTAATGGGGATCTAAATAAACAATAAACAATAAACTATACCAGAGCTCTGATGCTGCGTTGCTGCTCGCAGTGTGTTGGCCCACCTCGTCTGCTCCTGGAACGATGCGGTGGCCAGACACACGGGGGCGCTGTAAGGGTGCTGTATGAACACAGGGAATGCCGTGGGGCAATCCCAAAATACCATCTTACCACCTGATCTACCTGAGGCACACACACACACACACACACACACACACACCAATGTGCCTGTTTGAACAAAATAGAACAATGTCAACAATGTATACTTTCTTACTTCCTACAGACAACAAATACAAGCTGTGCTCTCTTAGCATACCTGTGATGTGTTTGCACATGTTATCCACTAAGACACAGTGCTCTGGTATGGAGGTGCAGATCTGACAACCTGACAGAACCAGCTCTTTCTTACACCCCCAACCACCTTTAAATACCTGGAACAAATGCACACATGCACACACTTGATCAGTCTACAGTAAATGAACCGCCTGAAGTTCATAGCACAGATAGCTAGCAGTGTAACTCATTGTACCTCTTTGGAGTCGCGGCTCTCAACTGTTAAACTGCTGGTGACCTGTAGGTGGCGATGTCTCCAGGTCCCATCCAGGTACTGAGGCAGAGTCCCTTCCAACACAATCCCACCATGTGGAATAGCATCCTGCAGTACAAGGTCCAACTTTGTTAAAGCTACTGTGCAGTTTTAGTACCATGAATGAACACAAAATGCACGATTTGATGTCATGTATTACTGTAGCATCACTGCTCCCTAAACTGAATAAGGATTAAAACATGTTGGTGTAATTCTCTCACAGGACTCTGAATCAGAGGGCGGGGCTCAGCGGGCTCCATGTGTTTGTTCCTCGTGTTCTTCAGTAGATTTGAGCAGTAGTGACGCTGATAGAGAGGGGCCAAATTCTCCATGATGCCAGCTATGTGATCTGTCCATTCACACCAGAGAGACAGGAGGAATGACCAGATTTCAGTGTCATACTACTAGTGTGTAATGTATGTTACCTTAGTGAGGGTTCATGGAAGTTAATTCTTTTGGTTTCACACAAGGTCGGTGTGAAGATACATACAATGGCAGATATCAACATTGTATTCATTTGCAGTTTGCATGTGTGTGTGTGTGTGTGTGTGTGTGTGTGTGTGTGTGTGTGTGTGTGTGTGTGCGTGCACTTGTAGGTGTTTGGTAAATAACAGTGTTATCGAATGTCAGCTGTCAAGCATGGATAGAGAGAGAGAGTGAGGTTATAGGGATAGTGGCGACAGAGAGAGGGAAGGTGAGGACAAGGTTATTGCTGGTGTTCCTTTAAAGGTTTTTTTCTGTAGCATAAAAAAAATATTAAATAGCAAAGCCGAGTACAATAAGATTGAAGTTACCACTCCAAAACCAACAACTTTTAACATCTTTCAGTAAAACAGAGAAAGATAAGAATGTTACTGGCCTACAGATCCAATGACCAGAACCCCCTGCTCTACACAACTAATGTCTTTCACCAACTCTATATTACAGGCTTACCTGAGATGTACCTGTGTTGCTTGGAGTTTAAGTGGCAGGTGTGTCTCCCTCCCATTCTTCTTTTCTTTTCCTCTCGTCTCTCTCTTTCTCCCTCTTCTCTCCTCCTATCTGATCCAAAGCTCTACCACAGCAGAACCTGGTACACTACCACTCGGCTTTTAATTTTTGTTGTCAAACTGGGCACACGCATTGAATGTCTTCTCCACTCTCTACAGCACTCTGCTTCTAATTGTAATTCTCACCCTCCTCTTTCTTCCACTCACTCCCTCCTTTTCTCACGCCTCATTTCACTGTGATAGACTCAATAAAATTGATCTGTGTTGACAGTCAATACTTAAGACAACCGTGGCAAAACAGCCGCCAACACTACAGTGATACCCTCATACTCCTATTTAGTTGCAGCAATATTAAACAATGGTATCATGAATAGCAGCTGTGCAGATAAATATCAAAAGCATGACTCTAGCCCTTGAAACACCCAGTCACTTGATTAGAAATGGAGCCATTGTCCAGATTACAGATGAGGATTAGTGGTTAACAGCTGTCCCGCTGTAGCCACAGAAACTCTTTCTCTCCTCTATCTGTTTATTTTTTCAGCTTTTAGTTCCACCTTCTTCCCTCTTTCATCCTCTTGTCTAATCAAATCCCCCTTTACTCCTTTTGTCTCTTTTATATATTGTCAATTTCATCTCCTAACCCTCCCTTCCCTCTCTTTCCTGCCCTCTTCTTCTTACCCAAGCTTCTCTGTTTCCACCTTCACCCTTTCTGATGACAGATGAAGTTGGATGTAAGTAGAGAAGTCAGGGAGGATTCTAAGTAAATGAGTGTGTGAAGGAGTGCGTCATTGTCTGCATCCCTCAAGCTCACACAGCCACCATTATAGTCTGCACACACCTACAGCCAACAGTGTGTGTGCTCACTGCTCAGCTGTGGGAAATAACACTGACTTGAGCAGAAGGGAGGGATGGTGGAGGAGGAGAGAGCAGTGGAGGAGAGGGGAAAAGAGGGAGAGAGAAAAAGAGGAAGCAGAGACACTGAACGTGCTGTGACACATTGTACAAAAACATTACAGAAATCTCATGCACACACGAATACAAACACACACACACACACACACACACACATACACACACATACAAAGACACTACCTGAAGGTGCGATGTGTTTCATCTTGTCCCAGACAGTGGGTCGGAGGTTACCCAAGTGTTTGGCCAAATCAGTTATAGGATCACAAACCTTGTCTGATTATGAAACTCTGCTATGTCTGCCAATCCACACACAAACACACACACACACTCACACACACACACACATATAATCTGTCTAAAGTGTGTGAATGTATAGCATGTATGTAAACAATGTAGATGGAGGGGGTGGGGCGCAGAGAGATCCTAATATAGATTAAAAATGTGTGTGTGTGTGTGTGTGTGTGTGTGTGTGTGTAAAGGAAAAGGTTAGGGAAATGATTGCGCTAACAGCTAACAGAGTCACAGCTGATGGCCTTAAGTGCACAACAACTTTACAGCTTTTACGTATCCGTAAAGGTTAACTATCTGAGTCTGTCCACTGTATATCACTCTGTAGCACCTGACGTCTCTAGCAGTCTAGCAGTAGCAGTATATAAATATAGATGCTGTTGGTCTGCATTTATATTCCATAGCAGATTGAGAATGCATCGCATGTCGCCATACCAACGCATTAGAGCATATGGAGCAACGAAATATGAATCGTCTGTCAAGACTGATCTGTCCTACCTGCTGAGGATCTGTGAAGCTCATGATGAATCTTAGAGGGAAATGAAACTAGATCCATTTAACATCAGCTGAACCATATAGAACACCAAACTGAGCACCTTGCAGACATTTTTTAAGGAATTGTGTTTAGGAACAGATAAATCTGAAGAGATAAATCTATTGCTACTTTTTAATAGTTCCACTTTAGGTAATGTTGATGGGAAATAAACAGTTAGAGATAAGCTGAGGTATGGTAATGTGATGCCTTACTGATACCTGAAGCAGAAATTCTCTTTCCGCTTGCCCCCTCCCTAGGTCAGAGTGCAGGGTTAGGGCCAAACACTGGAGCTGGTAGGGATTCAGTAACTTGCTCAAGTACACTTCAACTGTTTTACAAAATCTGAAATTGCTCACATTACAAAAAATATATGTTAAATAATGTGAGTAATGTGAATGTGTAAAAATGTATTTGCACAAGCAGATCACAAAAAGTTGTCTGAAACATGTCTAAAATAGATCTTGGCTTTGTAGTATATGCTTGGCCATTGGAAAACATGCTACTCAATGACAGAAGTGCAAAGGATGAAGTCATAAAAATACATGTGAGGTCACAGGAATGAAGCTGGCCTTGAGATATGAGAATATACAATAAATCACAGGGCCTTGCAAGTCAAACGGACACTACAGCATGATGTATGGCTACATCTGACTTGGGCAGGTTGGCTATGTTTCAAGTTGGCAATAGAAGCTGGTGTAAGCAGATCTGTATGACTTTAATGACCCTCTCGTGCTGTACACAGAGTACTGCAAGAACTCATGCCCCACACACATGCACACACATGCATGCACGTAAAATCACAAGCCTACAGGGATTCTGACAGATGTACACTACCAGTCAAAAGTTAGGACACACCTGATGTGGTATGTTTTTCATTATCTTAAAGCCATTTTGATCTAAAGCCTTATGCTTAAATGCTTGAAATTTGTTTCTTAGACAAATATAAATTGTGAAGTTGAAGCCTATGTATGAATTTCTTTCCAAAGCCTTTGCCTTTCCATCAAGGCAAAAGGTGGCTACTTTAAAGAATCTAAAATACAAGATAGTTTTGATTTGTTTAACACTTTTTTGGTCATTGCATAATTCCATTTGTGTTACTTCATAGTTTTGATGTCTTTACTATTCTAAAATGTGGAAAATAGTAAAAATGAAGAAAAATGTGATGTGTCCAAACTTTTGACTGGTAGTTTATGGCAATTGGGTAGACAGCACATAAACCACTGATGCTAACACACACGAGCCAAACAGTAACACACACTGACATGCTCCTCCTCCCCTTTTCTTGTCCTCCCATGTTCCCTCTCCTCATCCATTTCATGTTAGCTCCGTCTGCTGCTACCCTCTCTCTCTCTCTCTGTGGCAAACCAAATTCATGGCTTCCACCACCATGTGCAGCCCTTCCACGGGTCGCCTATCCCCTCTCCGTGACTCCCGTCCTGGAGCTGAGGCGGATGTCTCTTCCCTGTCTCTTGGATCTCCAGAGCTGTGTGGGGAACATGAAGAGAGCCTGTCTGTGTTCTGTGTGGATGACTTGGAGCCTTTGTGTAGGCAATGTGGTGCAACTGGGAGCCATGCAGGACACAGAGTTTACCCCTTAACAGAGGCTGCAACTGACTGCAAGGTAGGCAGCAGGTATTCGGGTACTGCAATTGAGACTTAAAAAAGATTTTGTACGTAACACATTATAAAAACTATAGTTGAGAACTTTAATCATTGTAGTCCCTTTTGAGAAGCATTGACTATCAGGTATAGAGAAGGAGAAAGAAAATTATGTTTGAAGGCCAGAGGTGCGCAAGTGTTCTCGATATGCATATGTGTCGGATGTGGACTTGAATGTGCTTGGATGTGTTGACCTGTGCTCAGCTGCCAGCCACTGCGGTATGTTCTGATGTTGCTGGTCCGAAAGCTAATCTCCCCAGCAGACCATAAGGATTCTGTGCCATTAGTGATCATCCAGCTGGTCTCTGTCTCAGCAAATTAATGATATAGTGGAGAACATAATTCCTCACCACAGCCACTCCAGGTATTTCTGCTGGACTTTACATATGAGTTTCTTACTGTTTTGAAAAGAGATTAGGAAAGGTACAGCCAGGCTCTTTTGATTTATCAGGGACTGGTGCAGGTGTTAATCATATTGGCGTAAATCTCTCCAGGGACAACAATCCCCCTAATTACCTTCAATTTTGTTGGCTGTGCATGATCCTTCCTCACACAACCCCTGTTTTTAAACAGGCCAAGCAAATGGTAGCAAACAAAACTTCAAGGGCAAGTGTAAGGGCTTGTCTGGGATTTGAAGCCTGGACCTCTTGCACCTGAAGTGAGAATCATTCCCCAGTAAGCCCCCCTATGAATACTTCTCTATCTCATTAATTCTGGCCTTTTCTGAGAGCACAGCATTAAAGGAGGAAGCAGTCAAAAGAGGTCAAAGGTGCAGTGTTCAGGTAGCAGTCTTTCATTGACGTGCAGTTTGGAATCCCACTTCTGACATAATTTGCAGTTAAGGCAATGAAATCCCTGATGGGACCAGGACCTTTCGCACCTGGACCCAGAACCATCAACCAAGCCCAACCACTGTGAATCTAATGGGACAATATAGGACTTTTGGATGATTTTTATATATATATATATATATATATATATTTGTCAGTGTTTCCAGGTCCAGGTTGGGGCAAAATAGATAGTCTCCTTCAAAATGGCTCTTGTTTGGACTCATTAAGGTGTTATTTCTGATCACAAATGCCTGTCTAGTTCTCACAAGACATGACATTTGACCCCATAAATGTCCCTCTCTCCATGACCCTCAGACAGACAGTCACACAGACAGACAGACAGAAATACACACACACACACACACACGCGCGCACACACACACACACACCAAAATACTAAGAATAGTCTGAGTAGCTGGATGTATTGAGTTTCTATGAAGAATGTCAGTTGATACTGTCTGTACTGGTACACTGCTCATTGATCTTCATGTGCACAAACACGTAAATACACTTGATGCATCTCACTCAATGACGGTCTAATAGGCTGAATGTTAGAATATTAGAATATAGAATAAAGAATATTCCACACAGCTGAATATGCATCCAATCTTACCTGTGCTCTCAATGTTATCTGTTGCGCTCATAAACTCAATAGTTACATATAAAACAAGTGCAGGGAAGAATGATTTGGACCAGCACATTATAGATAAGAGTTGCCAAGACATTGAGTAAAGCGATGGTTAAAACATTTTTCTGTATTGTATTGTCAGCTTCTCAGTTAACAGAGTGGGCACAAAAATGACCCTTATGTGTTCACCTATCCTGCGGTCAAAACATGCTAATATTTTACATTTGACCACTAGGAAGAGCTCAGAACATCACTGGATGGACTGCAGAAGAAGGTGATCCACTTTGACAGAGTCACACAGACCTGTGAACATGCATCAAAACATAACCAGGTAGGGCCGCACATCCCAAACTCAACATCAAATTCAAATTTATATCAACAATATTGCTAAACTAAGGAATTTCTTTGGTTTATCACTATCTGTGTCTTCCTCTTTGCCTCTGGCTTCCTCCCTCTTTCCATTCTTCCCAGGCCCAGGCCCAATTTACAGAGGTGCAGATAAAGGAAGAGTTTATGAAACTTCATCAGTTTCTGAGAGAGGAGGAAGAAGCCAGGCTGGTTGCACTCAGGGAGGAACAGGAGGAGAAGAAGAGAGAGGTGGGAGAAAGTATGGACAGAATGACCCAGGCGATAGAATCTCTGGAGGAGAGGATCCAACTGATTGAGGAGGAGCTAGATGCAGAGGGGAATGGGGTTGAATTTTTACAGGTAACAGAAGTTAAATGTTAAATCATTAGTCAAAGAATGGGAAAATGAGTTTGAAGTTTAAAGTAGTAACCAAACAAACTCCTCTTTTACAGCACTACCAAGGCACAAGTAAAAGGTATGTGATGTCTCTTTCTATTTTTTACACACTACACATGCATGGCAAGGTGTGTAATTGTTTGAGTGTGGGTCCATGTTTATGTATTGCAGGACAAGGCAGTCAGAGGAGATTTGTGGACCTCTGATAGATGTGGCCAAACACCTGGGCAACCTCCAGTACAACGTCTGGGACAAGATGAAGCACATCGCCCCCTACAGTTAGTTTCTTTTAGTGTGTATGCGTGCGAATATATTATCTTGTCCTTCTCAGCTTCTCATTCCCTCCCTCCTCTACTTCCATCTCTCTGACCTCCTACCCTCCAGCTCCGGTGACCCTAGACCCCAGGACAGCTTGCCGATCCCTGAGAGTGTCTCCTGGGCTAAACAGTGTCCAGATCGCTCCTGGACCGTCCCAGGACCTGGATCAGCATGTAGGTGTGGCAGTTCCTGTGCCAGCCAACCCTGAACGTTTCCACCCTTACTCCTGCGTCCTGGCGAGAGAGGGCTACAACTCAGGAATACACTGTTGGGATATTGAGGCATGGAAATGCACAAAGACATACATACAGTACATACAATCACACATACACATGCATGCATACATACAGTACATATAAACGGATGCTTTCAAAACTTCCAAGTCATTATTTCTCCCACCCATCCACATATCAAACCGTCAGTGCATCTAAACTCTCTTCTTTATTTCAACAGGTTGGTGACAGCAACAATTGGACGATTGGTATCGCTGGTCAGTCATTGTGCAGAATCGAAGAGTTTGAGGCGTGCCCAGAGGCGGGGCTGTGGTGTATCAGCCTACGGGAGGGCGAGTACCGAGCACTGACCACACCCTCTCAGATCCTCAACCTCGACAAGTCATACCACCTAAAGAGGGTCCATGTGAGGCTGGACTGGGATGAAGGGCAGTTGGATTTCGTGGACGTCGATACTGACACAATTCTTTTCACATTTACACATCGTTTCGCTGAAAAGGTGTACCCATACTTTGAGAGTATATCCATTTGCGGGGGCGGCCTTGCAGTGTTGGCACAGAGAGTGAATGTGAGTGTGGGGTCAGATCTCATCCCTGTAGACGGCACAGCGATCACTGGGGAGGATAAAGTGACAGAAAATGGAGCTTCCGCTGAGGGAGAGATCATTGGCATCGCTAGATCCACTGACAGCAACAGCAAGATGTTAGAGAACAGATGTCCAACTGAAGACAAGAACCCATCAACAAATGTTACCCAGACCCAGAAGAAGGCATCCACGAATGAGGGCAAACCTCAGGTGAGGAGATCCAACAAGAAGGACCAGCTCACCAAAACCAAACCCACTGGAAAGGAAAAGAAAACAGACAATAAACCTCCTGTCAAAAAACAGACAAGCAAGACCAGATTCAGTGTGACCTACCATGTCTCACTGGACAGAGCCCGAAACATCATTGATACATCTGACAAGGACCAAGAGATCCAGATCCAGAAATCATTTTGATCATTCGACTCAGTGCATTAGTAATGAATAAGAATATGTCTTCAGCTATGGTGTGTTTTTTAAATACCCAGTACAATTAAATAAAAAAAATGGCAACATTTTTCACTTACAAGTATGTTTTTCAGATACATTTAATAATTGATTGGAAGCATGTGTTTGTGAGGGGTTCGATAAAAAAAATTAAAAAAATGCCTGATGTTAGTTGCTCATTATTTAAAAAGCACAGATGTTACATCCTTTAAATCCCAAGTAAAGCACTCAAGCACTAGTAGTAATTGTGCGTTTTACTTTATACTCAAAATTGAGATTTACTTTCATATGTTTCATTTTTCAGATGGTTAGTACAAAATTCTGTCCATGTGATCTTCTGTTGTAATTACTGTTATTAAAATAAATTGTTACAAGCTTTAGCATTATTACTAAATGTATTTTACTGGATGTATAATTATACACTGAATATTATCAAACAATAATGTCACATTGTGCAATGTTATTGAATAAAGAAAAAACAATAAACAGTTTGGTAAAATTAGATTACAATGATTTCATTTAATTGCAAGAAATACAATCATATTTCCACCTCCATTAGTATTTACAGTATATGGATATAGTCATTACTATACATGGCTAGTCCTCATCTACATATGTACACATTTCCCCTCTGCTTCCAAGCAACAAAGCAGTGATATTCTCTCTCATTCTATCTCTTTCTCTCTCTCATGTACACACACACTCTCTCGCTCTCTCTCTCCTTTGAAATACACACTATTCTCTACATCAGTCTGTATCTCTTCCTCTCCTGTCTCATAGATGCACCCTCTCCTCCATGATGCCACTATATAGTTCATGAGTAAGAGCCTCATAACACCCAGCACGGCTATTCAGAAAATAAATCTGTTCACTTGAGTGCTGTGGATTGTATCCTTCCTTCTGCAGCCTCATCTTCTGAATTTTAAAGGTACCTGAGGACAAAAGTAAAAGACAAATAAGTTTTGATGTGACTTTATACAAGTGTGTGTGTGTGCTTGCATCTCTGTCTCACCTGTAGTGTCAACATATGGCATGAGTCGGAGGAAGACGGGGCGAGCGTAGGAGGGCAGGGCTTTCTGTACAGCGAGCAAGAACGCATCTAGGTCAAACTGGCCTCCTGCATCAGCTATAGCTGCCATACCAGCCTTTCCCTCCACACCTTCATACAGACAGAGGGACAGACAGACAGACAGAGAGACAGACAGACAGACAGACAGACAGATAGGTGAGGTAGTGAACATCCTGACTCACTCTCCTCTTCTTTTTCTGTGTGTTATTCGTACCTGGTACAGACACTCCATACACGGCTACATCAGTCTGTCCCAGCAGGCCGCTGAGGACTCCCTCCACCTCCGTGGTGGAGACATTCTCCCCTCGCCAACGAAACGTATCGCCGCTACGGTCCCGGAAATACATATAGCCATACTCATCCATCACCAGCACGTCACCTGGAGAGAGGGGAGGGGGGGCATCTAATGAGGACATCTCAAGATAGGATCATGATTTTCTTGTACTGCGTTTTGCTGAGGTGGAATGTTTGTGGGACATTGTATGTATTGTTGTCCTTTGTATTCCTGTTCTTGGTGTGTAGGATCAGAATTTCAGTTTCCCCCAGTTGAGATAAATAAAGTGAATCTGATCTAATCATCATCATTCATTGTCTTTACCGCTTATTCCTAGTCAGGGTCACAGGGGTCTGGAGCCTATCCCAGCATGCATTGGGCCGAAGGCAAGGAAACACCCTGGACAGGTTGCCAGTCCATCACAGGGCTAACGCATAGACAGACAAACACTCACAATCATACCTATGGGCATTTTAGAG
The DNA here is from genome assembly GCF_048128805.1 of Centroberyx gerrardi. Lineage (NCBI taxonomy): Eukaryota > Metazoa > Chordata > Actinopteri > Beryciformes > Berycidae > Centroberyx > Centroberyx gerrardi. The sequence continues at coordinate 18,170,673 of NC_135999.1, read as the reverse complement.
TCTGCAATTCACCTGACTTGCATGTCTTTGGAATGTGGGAGGAAACCGGAGCACCCACAGGAAACCCTCGTAAACACAGGGTGAACATGCAAACATAGAAAGCGAACCGGGAACCTTTCTTGCTGTGAGGAGACCGCTGAGGCACTGTGCCACCCTTACATCATCATCATCATCATCCTAACGTTAATGAAACAAAATAAAACATGCCTGAGATATAAGCAGAGTCTCCCATCCTGAAGACATTGTGAGCTATTTTCTGACTGGTGGAATCCTGATCAGCGTAGCCATCGAATCTCCTTAGTGGGTCGCTCTGGTTGATGTGTCCCACTAACACACCAGGCTCACCTGCAGGGAGATAGGGAAGGAGAGATGAGAGGAGAGAAGAGAGAACACTTGACAACATCCTTTAGTATCACACTGTGGCTTTGTGTGTGTGTGTGTGTGTGTGTGTGTGTGTGTGTGTGTGTGTGTGTGCTCTCACCAGGCAGACAGGGTATACAGAGCCCCTGTGTGTCCCTGAGCAGGTCAATGGTCTCCTCCTGCACCCTGAACAGTCTGATGGGGTAGAAGCTGGGCAGGATGCGACTGTTGAAGCCACACGCCCCCACCTGGACATGTAGGAATATAACATGTACATGGGAGAGATTACAACTGGGGGAAAATACATACACTCTTCTGGGCCAGAGGACGTCCTTAAACATAACACACACACACCTTTCCGTCTATGTTTATGAGGCTGCAGTTGCACTCCGTAGCTCCATAGAATTCCCCGACTCGTCGGATTCTGAATCTCTGGACAAACTCCTCCCACACACAAGGACGGAGGCCGTTACCCATGGCAACACGCACCTGGTGATGCACCTCAGACGGACGAACAGGCTGGGCCAGCAGGTAACGGCAGATCTCACCTATGTATTGGATTACCTGGACACACACACACATACACAGAGATACAATGAGACAAAGGCAAAAACAAGTTAACTTCTCTTGCTTATAAATGTGAGATCAGTCACCATTGGTACAAGAGATTGCATGGATGCAACAACTGGCCAGCAGCAGGACACTCCTCATTACTGTTGCATGTGATTTCAGTGTGTACTCACGGTGCAGTTGTGTTTGACACAGTCATCCCAGAAGCGACTGGCTGAGAACTTCCTCCTCACCACAACAGTCAGACCAAAGAGTAAACATTGGCCTACACCCATGATGTTACCTAGAAACATCCATATATACACACACAGACATACACACAACAACAAAATGGACTGATATAGGGAGTAAATCAGTCATGGAATATACAGCAGAAGGACTTGTTAGAAGGACAGAAAAAAATGATGACAGAGAGAGAGGACAAAGAGAGTGTCCTACCTGCAGAGTGGTAGAGGGGGAGGCAGTTATAGATGACATCATCATGCCGCAGGCCGAAGGAGTGGAAACCAAAGGCAGCAATGCGGTAATACCTGACAGACAGACAGAACAACTGCATTGACCCCTCACATCTGTTTAACAGTACAGTAATAGGACAACTGTATCAGCCTTGAACTTATCTGTCAACACTGGACTCCAGGACTCTATCGCATGATAGAGATTCCTGATGTCACATGAAACACAATTTGGTGATTTTGATGTTCTTGATGTATTGAAAATGTATATGGTCCTTCATGGATTGAGCAGGTTTTCATGACCTTAGAGTGTAAGGGTGATACACTAGGCACATTTTGGGGCAATGGAGCAATGGAGATGGTTAATGCGAACAGCAATTACTGATAAAGTGAGATTTAGGGTGAGTCAGGTAGTCAGGTGTGTTTTGGCGACAAGATGTCCTCATGCATATAAATCATCAATGTTAAGGCAAATGCTTGGACACTGTTGCCCACCAGAGTTGCCCAAAAAGTTGCATGAGCGTCATTCTAAAAGTATGTTTTTTATTTCTATTTTCCTTGAGTCGTCTTCTTGGAGGTACATGGTTGTTTCACTGCAGAGATATGCACCAAGGTTGGAACAGCTAAAATGAGATCCAGACTATAACTCACCTACTGTGCACCACTATGGCCGCCTTTGGCATCCCTGTTGTACCAGAGGTATAGATGTAGAACAGTCTGTCTGCATGGAGAGAAGGGAAAGGAGGGATAAAAGAGAGGTATTTAACCCTAACCCTTTCTCTTTTGATCATTTGCCAGTGTTTGACATATAGGTGGAATGTACCCTCACTCTCCCTCTCGCTCTCCCTGCCATGTTTCTGTCACTCCTTCTAAATCCTCTGTATGTCTAGGAGCTGTACATGCAAAGACTTGAAGATCATCCCCTTAGGAATGTCAACTGATCACAAATATGCGGGGAAAAAAAACACATCAAGATAAGCAAGTGATTGGGAAGTGAACTGTGCAAATAGATCAGTCCCTGAGGAAAACGGACTGAAATTTAAATCTATCATGTTAATAAAATAGAAATATAGTTAAAAATAGACTGGTTGTATAAGGGTTGAATATTACTTATAAGCTATTTGAAGATTTGTTTGGAGATGAGTGGTATGTACGTGTGTGTGTGTGTGTGTGGGGGGGGGGGGGGGGGGGGGGGTGCGTGGTGTTGGGGGATTAATATAAGGGAGGACGCAAGAGAGAAAAAAGGCAGCAAGAAGTATACTCGGGCGTGCAAAGGCTTGCTAAAAAGAAAAAGGTGTTGCAATCATTTTGTAACATGTCACATAATACCATGATATGGTAGCACTTACTCACTTGTACACCCACCCATACCCTCCCCCCAACACACACACACACACACACACACACACACACACGTACACACACACACGCACAGACACACACAAACACCAACATTTTCACAGCCACCCAGTGAAGAGCCTCACCATTGAATCCCTTGCGAAGTGTGTATTGTGGGGGGTCTGTGGGACAGCAGGCCAGTAGGGGGTCCAGGCTCTGTACTGGGAGGCTGGAGAGCTTGTCTTCATCATCCGGGTCACCACTGCTGAACAAAACCATGGACGGCTCCAGAGAATCACTCACCTCTGATACCGCTTGGAGAGGATCAGCAAATGACACGTGTTACAAATATATTTTATTTTGCATCAGAAGCATTCACCTTTTTGCATTATCAGTGCATCAGCAGCATGCCACAGGAACAGCCGATACTATTGTAGGCCCATTTACTCATCTATTCAACTGTATCAAATTCAATAAAACTTTCCTCTGGCATAAATAAGTGTCTGTCCGTCTAATTACTCTATCTACATCCTAAGACAGTGGTCTTCAATCTTGATCCTCGGGACCCAGAGTCCTGCTGGTTTTCATTCTAGCTGTCTCCTCAGGGACTATTTTACACCTGGGATGCAAGGTGAACGCAATTACCGGCAGATAGAAAACGAGCAGGACTACTGTACGTCCCGAGGAACCAGGATTGAAGACCACTGTTCTAAGATCTATTCTTACCCTCAGTGAGCTCTGTGCCGAACACCATCGCCCGGGCCCCAGACACACCAACACAGTGCAGCAGCGAGTGCCGCCGCAGATTGTGGTTGATGAGTGCGGCCTCTACACCAATCATTGCCAGACCCAACCAGAGAGCCACCAATAAAGGGCGACTTTCCAAGTATAAGGCCACTACATCCCCCTCGGTCCAGCCCTGTGCCAACGCCCAGTGGGCCACAGCATGGCATCGCTCTGCCAGCTCCCTGAAACTCCACACCTGGAATCAAATATTGAAAATAATATGATCACTGTAAACCTTTGCACCAATACTGTTCTTTTACATCTGAGTGAAGGTGCCGGCGGTGTGCAGCTATAGATGAAACAAAGCCATATCTATATGTAGTCCTCTGTCTCCCCTCACCTCTCCTGTGTCTTCATAGACCAAGGCCGGCTTGTCTGGGTGCAGCACCACCATCTGGGCAAACAGGGCAGGGATGGTGCTGCTGTTACGCATGTTTCGGTACATGGAGAACCTCACTCGCAGTATAACAGCCAGACACCTTAGGCAGAGAGGAGGGAGGAGGTGGCAGGAATGAATTTGGGGGTATGAGAGGAAAATAAAAGCACAGGAGAGGGAAACACACACACACACACACACACACACACACACACACACTACTTACATGAGGTCTCTCTTTATGGTGCAGAGAGCGACATAGAGGAACCTCCAGGAGCCCCTCCAGGCCACACAGAGCCCCAGCCCCGCCAACAGGCTCCAGAGCCAGTGGATGGAGAACAGCCTTATAACCCCAATGGAACTGAGACACACTGTAATGCCACTCATCAGATGCATAGTGATCTATAAGGATACAAACTGTGACTTAGTGTTCACTCTCTCTCTCACACACACACAGCTCAACACAACACACTATAAAACACCACAACACATGCACTACACGACATAACATTTCATGGCTGGGCGAGGAGGCTTACCTGTCCAAGGACTTCACTGCTGGTCGACCGAGGAATACAAGGGGAAACTCCGGTGTGGGTTTGGGGAGTTGACAGCTACAACAGCTCTGGGTGCGGATGTGGGTTGTCACTTGGGAGTCAGTCCAAAGAAATATCCATAAACTTACAGAATCAACACCAGCAGCAGTTCTCAAAACATATGCAGCTGATCAAAAGCTCAGCTCAGAAAATGTAGGCAAGTAGATGCGCGCAGACCGGTTGTCAAGGTTAAAATGCGTGATGAATGGCAAGAAATACACCAAGCTCAGGGGGAGCGGCGCAGGTATAACTCATAAACATATGCGTCATTTCAGATGTAGCCTACTCATGTCTTAGTTACAGCCAGAATGTGATTCATTGCCCTAGAGTCAAAATTTGCATAGAAGGTCTGATTTAACCCCTTGTACCCTGACTTAACCTAACTTTCCCATTAAATTTCCCGTTATGTAGCTTAAAACTTAGAAGAAAAAAAAATTCAACAATGTCACATCCATATTCTTTATCTGATCATTTATCATTTTATACATGTTTCCCTGTAATTCAGCATGACATATTTGGTGTCTTTGGCAAACTTGTTATCTTGACTAGAATATAAATTAAGTTCTGTGGGTTTGAACAAAGCTTGGTCGTGCAACCTGCGTTTGTAATGATGGACCCAGTGGCGGGGCAGCAGGGAAAAAAACACATTTGTTCATAGGTTCAGCGGAGTGAGCTACAGCAACCCATATCTTCCTGACTTTTTTATGATTATTGCTAATAAAAATTTGTGATTTTAGGGTAGATTTTCTCTATGCAGTTTGCAGAACTTTAGAACTTTAGGTGTTTTGCGCTCCACTGTGGAGTTCTGGTATTTTCTATGATTCTAGTAGGCCTATTTGTCCCTCCTCCAAGTTGGTATGCATGCACACGTGCATGCACACACACACACACACACACACACACACACACACACACACACACACAGTATCCACAATTTTAAAGGACCGCATTGGAAGTAAGCCAGGTGAGCCTTAAGGCTTTATTGTGTCATCCTTGACTTGACATGATATTCTTGACATGACATGATATTCTGTGTTTTATATAGAGGAGAGCAGGGCATGTTGTCACACTTTTTACTCAGTGGTGTATTTCTCAGTAGTCCCTTACTGAGATACAATATATATTTTTCTAGGTAGATTAAGGTCTTCTCTAAAAAAAAAATGCCATTTTTACATTTTGAATAATTTACTGGAAGAAAAAGTTATTACTGATGAAATACCTCTTGACAACTTGTGACAACTTATCCCATGTCAGGGCATGTTGTCACATAGACAAGTGTGCTGTGTTTGTGCACACAATTCCATTTCCTCTGAAGTATATATACTATAGTTACATGAAAAACATACTCGTGTATACTCATACTTGTATTGAAAACAACATACTTCATCTCAGAAATCGTCACCCACCTCACACCAGGTAAAATAACCCATACCTCACCTGTCCTGGGATGCCCTGACAAACATAGGCCTACATTCTTATACAATTTCTAACAGTATGATATATTAATGTACATGTAGTATATACACATTTAATTTGATGTTTTCTTATGTAAAATGGCATCTTAGTCACTTAAAGAAAACAGTAATAGTAGTAATCTGCCTCTGTGACTGTATGTGAGTCTGGTCCAGCAGTGAGGCCACTTGCTACACAAGCCAGAGGTTTGTGGGTGCAAGTACCAAAATCGTATTTATTCAGAAAATAATTAATTTAAAGATATTTCTAATCATAAAAAGGATTTGGATAGTTATGACAACATGCTCCGAAATCAATGTGACAACATGCCCCACCCAGGCTTTCCTGACAAAGGTCCCTTCCCTGAGCACACAGCTTCAGTAAACCACCAAATTTATTATTAGGCTAATAGCTGACCCTTGTTTTTATGTGTCACAATGGATAATTATTTTGATTCCTTTATAAGAAAAAAATGACATGAAAAACACTAAGATTTTCATTATTTACTTTCAGGTATACAAATTGCTTGATTGAGTGTTTGAGTTGAGTGTTTTGACTTTGACTGTTGTATTCAACATAGGTATCCTCTTATTAAGAAAGTAAACATTTTTGTAATTGGACTTTTGGCTCTAAAAAATGTTGTTTCACCAATGAAGCCACTGAGACAACCTACCCACGTGACAACTTACCCCACTCTCCCCTACTGTTCACTGCTTTTAAATGGAATTGTTTAACAAACTCAATCAATCGAGTTAGTGTACAGTTTGATGGGAGCATTTTATGCGAGAAGTAATGATTTGGCTGTCTCATGAGGAACATTTGCGCTAAATTTGTAAAATATTGCAAATTTTGCAGAGATTGGATGAATTTGCATTAATTGTTGCGATCACAAATTGCTGGAGGGACTGAACTTTTCACATCAAGACCCCCCAAGTAGATCAGCCAACACACTGGACCACGGATCACCATTTGATAAGGCTATATCCAAAGGGATCCCACATCCCAGAAGGATTTTAGTGGTTGGTTATGATTTAGTAGGCTACAGAACTATATAATTGTCTAGGTATGGTATTAGCCTATAGTGGTGAGAGTTGTTCTTATATAATCTGTAATTATGACAACATCGAATCAGTGAAATAATGGTGATATTAAACTATTCCTCATTTTGCCGGGTTCCCCTCTGGAATATCCTACATTCAAGGACCCCTGGAGTCTCTGTGTGATAGAACCCCAAACAACTTACAGATTATTGAAATAGGAGCTTTAATAAAAATTTGTGGAGAAATTTCTTAAAAGAAAACAGTACCAACCAACATATAAAACACAACACAAAAGTAGAAAAATATGTTCATATACATTCAGGCTAGAAGACATATACTATATTCTAAGGACAAGATTATTACATTCACAAAATACTGCAAACAGTTCTTCACATAAAAATACATTTTGCAATGCTTGAATAAAAATATTGATGGTCAAAGAAAAAGTGCAATAAAATTAACGATCCATAAATGCAGGGTTTTACAACTGCCATTACCCCCGCACAGTGGAGTTCTTATTTAGGCCATTATAATATAGTCACTTATATTTTGGTGAGCCACAGGCTACTCGCTGCTCGCTATAAACAAGAATCCTTTGTAGCATGATAACAAATTGGATTTTTATTCCATAAACAGATTCTGATTGCAGCGAGCTGTAGGCCTATCGGCTATTGTGACGTCACATTCCAGACAGCCATGCCTTTCAGCCATCATGTTGGGTCAGATTTATTCTGTTGGCTGAAAACTCCAATTCACAAAAATTCACAGATAAATTAAGCCGGTCAAACAAAGAGTAACGGCTTGTCAATGGTAAACCAAGATAGCTTCTTAAAGTAAGAGCCATAAGTGACAGCAAATCACTTATTTTGTTCAACAAAGAACCAACAGAAATAAAGTCCTTGCAGTAGCGATACATGGGATTTGCTTGACCAAGAAGGGAATCCCATAAGCACTTAAAAAGCAATTTGCATCATCAGCTTTACACATGATCTCCTTCTTGTCTTCCGAGCTGTCCTTCCCTCCAAACATAGCCTACTGTGAAACACTGTAGGTTTCTCTCCAAAGAAAACCTATAAACCAACAGCACGCCAATCCTGATTTTTACATAAAAATATAGTAACATACAGTAATATAAAATACAGCGTAAACTGTTTTGTAACCTTCAAAACATAGAGCATCGCTCATAATACATTTTCTTAAAGCCTACATAATAAATTGGAAATAAATAGCCTATAGAATCAATTTAACAAATCTAAAGGGAATACAGCTTTTATCATGATTATGATATGTTCTGGATGGATTGATAAGCTAATAAAGTACCTCGACTTTCACTTCTATTAACCCTGGATACACATTTGAGCTACCCATTGAATGATTAGTTCACCACAAAATGAAAATTCAGTCAATATATATCAAATGTATCAGATAATGAGGTAAATGTTGGATTTTTGGACCCACAATGCAATTGTTTGTCTCCAAAATACTTAGATTATGTTGCAGAAGCGTTTTGGAGGATTTGATGGACATGTAATGTTTTTTGGAGTTGTAAACTTCCATAGGACATGGGAAAAGACTGAGATGGAACTACAGGGGCCAACTAGCTGGGTGTTTGATGGTCCAATGAACTTCAATGGAGTTACAACTGACCTGGGGTTGAATTTCCATTTTGGCGTGAACTATTTGTTTAAAATCAAAGCTGGATTAAAAAAGGTGGGAAGGTCTGTCTTGTGGGTAGAGGTAGAAATAGAGCTCTTCATATTTGGGATTCTCCTGTGTGGTGTCCACTCCGAGAGCCCTAAATGAATACACACACACACACACACACACACCACAAATTCAGAGAAAGAGTAAGCCAGTGTGTGCATGAATGAGAATACGTATGTGTGTGTGTGCGTGTGTGTGTGAGAGAGAGAGAGAGAGAGAGAGAGAGAGAGAGAGAGAGAGAGAGAGAGAGAGAGAGAGAGAGAGAGAGATTATTTATTGCACTGGATGCTTACTTGTGATCGACTACTAGAGGGATTGGTGCTGCTGAACTCGGAGTACTTCCTCTTCGGTTGTGCACAGATACAGGAGAGGAAATTGGCGTACTCATCTCTCACCTGTAGAGGGCAGCAGAACATCATGAAAAATACATTGCCAACAATCTCACATCTTTCTGTTTTGTTCTGTCATCCACACACACACTAACACACACACACACGGCTGCCCTACCTGCTTAGACAGTAGGCAGTGCATGACGAAGACCAGCGCTCCCTGCAGGCTGTTGAGGATAGTGAAGATATATGCTGCTGGCGCTGTACCTTCTTGAAACACGAAGGCCCCAGACACCCACATTAGGCCCAGCACACACATCTGGGCTATAGCTGTCACTGTGAATGCTCTGCAGAGAGGAAAAGGAAGGGGGGGAGGGATGGGAGGAAGGGGAACAGAAAGAGAAAGAACGGTCATGTGAGTGAACACATGTACAAACTAAGCTACCGCAGTTGCTGACAGACCTCTGGAGAGTGGAAAGGAAGAGGAAAAGAGATGGATGCTAAAGCAAGCTGAAGAAAATGAGAACAGTTTCAGAACAGAAACGGGGCTCAGTTTCTCATTAGGCTCTTAGTAAGTTCGTCGTCGAGTGATAGGCAGTGGATGAAGATGAAAAGTGAGATGTGTTTTACAGCTGGATGCGTGACGACAGCATTGTCTATGAATGCACTGGGTGGAGACAGTTGTTGGGGAGAAATGAAAAATGAGCAGAGATAATGATTATAGGGGAAAAAGAGGAGCCAAACCCCTCAGTAGCACTCTATTAGAGAGCAGGGTTGGTACTGCGGAAACATTCTGCACATTTTTTCCTCCCCAACCCTCTCACATTCTTTCCATCCATCCATTTCTCATGGTCCAGTGGGACAACTACCAAAGCTGCCCCCTTTCCCCACATAGGTTTTGATTCAACGTTTGCCTGTGTAGCAGTATAGAATAGGTATAGCATACAGTACATATCATGGGTGAGAAAAACAAAGATACACTACCAGTCAAAAGTTTGGACACACCTTTGAATGTATTATGTTTTTCATTATCTTAAAGCCATTTTGATCTAAAGGCTTATGCTTAAATGCTTGAAATCTGTTTCTTAGACAAATATAAATAGTGAAGTTGATGCCTATGTATGAATTTCTTTCCAAAGCCTTTGCCTTTCCATCAAGGCAAAGGGCGGCTACTTTAAAGAATCTAAAATATAAGATAGTTTAACACTTTTTTGGTCACTGCGCAATTCCATTTGTGTTATTTCATAGTTTTGATGTCTTTACTATTATGCTAAAATGTGGAAAATAGTAAACATTTGGTGTGTCCAAACTTTTGACTGGTAGTGTATCTATACTAGACATAAAGAAACACACTGGCATAGATACACACAGAGAGAGGCAAGCTATAATACGCATACAACACATACACAAACAAACACACAGACTGACTTAATTTTGTTCAGTTTGGAAAGGTCTGGGTTGAGGCTGGAGAACTTCTGGGCGAGCTTCCACACAGTGATGATGAAGAAGAAGACGTTGAAGATGATGATGAGACACACGGGGCCAAAGAAACTCCAGATGAGGCCGTGTTCCAGGGACAGCCAGCAGCTAGGAGGGAGGGAACACAATGTTGATGTTAGGGTTCTCCTTACGTCACTGAACTAGATAACAGAGGGTCAGTGTTGTTGCATTGACATTATTGCCATCATACAAAGTTTGTACGCATACACAGACACACTTACATACACACACATCCGCCGCTCCTCTCCCTCTCACACACATACATCATTTCTTTTTCACACTTCACACACTTTTCCTCCCTTTCGGTTCGCACACTCACTATTCGTCAGTGCCGTATCCATTTGGTCTACTAATGGCAGATATAGCTACTATAACCAAGGGTGTTCCATAGCCAACAGCGAATAGGTAGAGGGGCCGGATGGTGGCATTGAACACCAGGACCACCATACGATACAGCTGCACCCCTTCTAACAGCATCCAGCTAAACACTCCCAAGAACAAGAAATGGAGGCATCCTGCGACAACCCTGCAGCCGCCCTGTAATGTAATATGAAGATATGAAGAAAAACAGAATCAGGCAGGGAGAAGTAAAAGCAGTGGAATGAGTTGTTGTGGTTCACTTTATTTCCTATGGCTGCTGCCCCAAGCCTATACACATACTATATATCCCTGGACATACACACCTCAGGTTTAGTTCGTGAAATGGCAGTGAGGAAAAGGAGGTCAGCCACAAAGAGGCAGATGCAGAGGTGCAGGTGGATGGTGGTGCGCGTCCCTTGTATGGAGCGGCAGAACTTGAAGGTCAGGATGCACAGTACCAGACACAGCAGGGAGACGATCAGGCCTATCTTGGTCACCAACAGGAGCCCAAAGGTGTGCTGGAGGGAAAGATATACCATGTCAAGTAGTGTGTAATTAAAATGGCAAGGTAACTATTTACGCCATGATGTCTGTATGTGTGTGTGTGTGTATGTGTGTGTGTGTGTGTGTGTGTGTGTGTGTGTGTGTGTGTGCGTGTGTGTGTGTGTGTGTGCGTGTGTGTGTGTGTGTGCGTGTGTGTGTGTGTGTGTGTGTGTTCACATTGACACATTTAAAAGTGAGGGACAGAGGGAAAGAGAGAAATCTCTTCTTTTTTTTTTTTTTTTTTAATTTTCCAACATACACTGAAAGAGAGAAATCTCTTTTTTTTGTTTTTATTTTATTTTCCAACATACACTTCACTGAAATATCCATCCGAGCAAGATGTTTAATCTGGTATTGAGTCTTCAAATCTTATTTTACTTAAAACAAGTAATTAAAAAGAAATAAGATTCTAAGACTGAATTTGAGACTAAATTACATTTGATATGGACATTTTTTGCAGTGTAGCCAACCAAGTTCAATTGTGTGTGTGTGTGCCTGTGCATGTTCCTCACCTTGATGGGGTAGAGAGCCATGAGCACAGCGAAGCTGCTCAGGTGTTCACAGCCACACACAGTGTGTGTGGCGTTGGAGGAGCGGTTATAGCAACCATCTGTGGACCACGCCCCCCCTTCATCCTGCCCATCAGGGCCCGCCTGCCAGTATGCACAGATGTAGCTCACCGGAGAACGCTCCTCCCTCTTAATACACAAAAACAAACAATATAGCAAAGGCAGGCTTTATGTTTCAAATTGGTCTGCCTGCCTATTTTTCTTCTTCCTATTCCAGTGACCCATGATCTTGCAGTTAGGCTAATGTTAGAAATCTTGTCTGCAATTTGCAATGCCCTCTGGCCTGACTGGTCTGCAGATAATGCTATTTACTTTTGACTGAACTGATCAAAATAAATAATATGCATTAGCAGTAGCAATACGGCTATATTGAAAAGACTGTGGGAGCAGGTCTCCACAGATAGGACTACCTGTAGATGCCTGAAGGTGAGGTTGACATGGTGGTTCAGGTGCCGTGTGGATGGGTTGGAGACCACAGCGGACACCACTTTGGAGTTAACCTGGAAGGTGGGATCTACACCATCTTTTTGGTATCCTGTGAGCTGCTCAAAGGCCCTGTTAACAGATTTCTCCAGGTTCTTGTAGCTCACTAACGCAGCAAGGGCAAAACCTGCAAAACAGATTAAAAAATGAGGTGTTTATTGATAAGAATTGTCATTGAACTGTCAGAAGAGAAGAGAAGAGAAGAGAAGAGAAGAGAAGAGAAGAAAAGAGAAGAGAAGAGAAGAGAGCAGTTTACCAGGGTATGTTCCATTCCCAGTTGCCGTTGTCCAGTCAGTCTCCAGGCTTGCATTCTCATTGGTCAGATGGATTGGTCCAGTGGGTGGAGTCGTCCCCCTCCGTACAGCAAGCTCCACCTCTACTCAAACAAATTACTCATTTCAAATGGCCTTCAGGTTATATTAGTTCTGAAAAGTTTGTCTACTTCCATTCATTAAACTCTGCATGTATCATCTTTCAGGGAAAATGCCATGATAGGTTTTTATGCTATTCTGTTCCTGCTCGACTTGTTTTTCAAATGTCCAAGGTATGTTGAGTTTATGGCTACTGTTACCTGTCTCACTTGTCTCCATTCTGGTGCTGCTGTGTTTGAGCTGGGGACCGATGAGCCTCATGGCATCTTCCACCACACCAAGTAACCCACTCACATCATCACTGCTATTGAGGCGACCAGGGGACAGGAGGTCTTCAGTCGCCGTAAACAGTTTCTACCCAAATTGCAGGATACAGAAGGGGGAATTGAGAGTATTGTGTGTGTGTGTATGTGTGTGTGTGTGTGTGTGTGTGTGTGTGTGTGTGTGTGTGTGTGTGTGTGTGTACGCGCATGCGCCGTGTGTGTGCTTTATACACATGTTTCCTACCTCAAGTAGCACCTCCCCATTGGCCTTCCCTTCACCAGCTGAGTCAGGGTTAGACAGAGCCAAACAGCTGGTCCTCATCAGGGACAAGATATCTGCCAGGCCTGCAAGAGACTGAGAGAGAGAGAGAGAGAGAGAGAGAGAGAGAGAGAGAGAGAGAGAGAGAGAGAGAGAGAGAGAGAGTGTGAATAATGCAACTATTCACTTTGCAGTGATACACTAAACCCTAGGGCAGCAGGGTGTCATAGTGAGTAAGGAGGCGTCCCTTCAGTATAAGGACCTGGGTTCAAGGCACCGTATCAACAAGCAACTGCTCTACTGACGTGTGCTTGAGCAAGACTCTGGGTCCCTACCAGCTGCAGGGTGCTACTCTATAGCTGACCCTGACCTCTGACCTCTCTGAAGAGGGACAGGTGAAAAGAGAATTTCCCTATGGGGATCAATACATGTTATTTATTGATGATTATTGTAGTACTTCTGTTAAGCTAATAATTCTGTTTTTAAACATGCAACTCACCTGTGCAGACTCACTGTTTGCTTTGAAGCGATCGCAGCTCAGCTCTAGATGGAAGAGAAAACATATCAGGTCTACACAGCCCCTCTTCACACATAACAGTTTCACACTTCAGAGTGTTGCTTACAGTAACTCGGCATAGCACAGCAACAACACAAAATAGAAACTCTTGAGAGACTTGTTATGAGACGAGTTATGGTAATGATTATGCACAATGCTTCATCAGACGCATGCATCGAAATAAAAAGCAGCAGAAAGGCACAGTAACCATCACCAGCAGAGACTAAGCATGTGTGGGGAATCATTTTCCTGCCACAGCGTGTGTGTTTGTGCGCACGCGTATGTGTGTGCGTGTGTGTGTGCGTGCGTGTGTGTAGGTAAGTTAATGTGTGTATACCCCACTGCAGCTATCACAACATCTGTGAGGAAGCTAATGCAAAGAACTGGTGATGAGAAGTGGTTTAACTGATCACCACAATAAAAACAAGCCGCTACACATGATGAGAAGCATCTATTTTTGTACTGTTCCTAGATCTGATATCAGTCTTATTTATAACAAAATACAATGGTGAATATTATATATACAATATTTACAATAATCAGAAGATATTGGACTAAACACTCAAAAATACACATTCATTCCTAGCTTTGTTTCCTCCTCTCTACCCATCAATATAGACTGAAAGGACTGAAAGAAGGAATCTTGGATGCTTTACTACAGCGAGATTTAACTTGGAGATGAGGGAAGATAAAGTAAGCAAAGTGCAACACAAGGAAACTGGAATAGAGCCAATCCTCACATGCACATAATAGGAGGAAATGAAAGCCTTGAATTGAGCCTCTAATAGGAAATAACAAAAGGCAATACATGGGGACAGTGTATTATATATAGAACTCACCTGAGCATTTAGTCCTTTCGTTGTCATAAGTAGTGAATCCGGATGGACACTCGCACAAGTAGCTCCCATCAAGGTTTTCACAAGTCCCGTTCATTCCACAAATGTTTTCTTTTTGTGTTTTATCTTCCTTGCATTCGTCTATGTCTGGGTATAGAGGGAGAGGTAGAGACAGCCCCATAATTAATGACTGACGTTCCTCTAGCAGCTGTTCTGAAACTTACTCTAGTCTACTGTACACTCTGAGGAAAGCAGAGCAGGGAATGATGGATTGAAACTTCTAATGATGACTGAAACTTTGGCCTTCGAACCACTCCAAGAAAAATGGTTGATCTACGTACTTTTCTGTGATGTCCAAATTATTTGTCTACTGCGTTATTTGCTGACGATAGCTTTAAAGATTAATAGTGCACCAGTGAGCTAACAGAGGTAGCACAGCCTCACCTGTGCAAACAGCACGGCTACCGCTGAGGTTTGTATACCCAGCCAGGCAGGTGCAGCTGTAGTTCCCAATCAGGTTGGTACAGTTGGCATTGGCGCCACAGATGTCGCTGGTCTTGTTGTTGTTCATGCACTCGTTGATGTCTGACAGAGGAATAAGGGGAGACAGTAGCAAGAGGTTGCACAAGAGAGAGAGACATCATCAGTCATGTGTATGTTACCCACACAGACACACCACAAACACACAGGCAGGCAGACAGACAGACAGACAGACAGACAGACAGACAGACAGACAGACACACACACACACACACACACACACACACACACACACACACAAATGTTTTATTTTTGTGTTTTGTCTTCCTTGCATTCATCTATGTCTGGGTATAGAGAGGGAGGTAGAGACAGCCCCATAATTAATGACTGACATTCCTCTAGCAGCTGTTCTGAAACTTACTCTAGTCTACTGTACACTCTGAGGAAAGCAGAGCGGGAAATGATGGATTGAAATTTCTAATGATGACTGAAACTTTGGCCTTCGAACCACTCCAAGAAAAATGATTGATCTACGTACTTTTCTGTGATGTCCAAATTATTTGTCTACTGCATTATTTGCTGACGATAGCTTTAAAGACCCCATGAAATGAGCTCCCATTACTTTTGCTTCCTGGAAAACAAAGTATCTTTCATGGTGACCTCATGCTGCACTAGTAGTATAATATAATAAGTATAATATAACAATCAGATCTTTGAACAATCCCGCCCCTCTGCACCCCTCCCATCAAATAAAATTGTGGACTCATATTCCATTGGTTTAGACTTTTGAATGATCCCTCACTGCATTATGTCCCGCCCCAACATCCTGTTTCAACAGGAAATGCATCAAATCAAGGAAGTAAAGATGCCATTTCATGGGGTCTTTACAAATTAATAGTGCACCAGTGAGCTGCAAACAGAGGTAGCACAGCCTCACCTGTGCAGTCGGCATGGCTACCGCTGGGGTTTCTATACCCAGCCAGGCAGGTGCAGCTGTAGTCCCCAATCAGGTTGGTACAGTAGGCCTTGGCGCCACAGATGTCGCTGTTCTTGTTGTTGTTCATGCACTCGTTGATGTCTGACAGAGGAATAAGGGAAGACAGTAGCAAGAGGTTGCACAAGAGAGAGAGACATCATCAGTCATGTGTATGTTACCCACACAGATACACCACAAACACACAGGCAGACAGGCAGACAGACACACACACACACACACACAGGGTCACCTTGGCATTGTCCATTTATGGCAGTGAAGTTCTCTGGCCCTCTACTGTTGCTGAACCCATCACGGCACTGACAGTAGAAGCTCCCCAGTGTGTTGATACAGCGTGTGTTATTCCCACATCGGATTTGATGTTCTTCACACTCATCTTCATCTGTAGATTTACATACAAATACAGTAAGCAACAAGAATACAAATATTGTGATATATCCCATAGATCAAATTCATCATCACTAGATTTAAAAGTTACACATTACATTTACTCTGACAGTCTCTGAGAGTTCTAGTGAGTAAATTCTCATTTACTCACTGTGTAAGTTACTGGATAAGAGCATCGTACGTAATGTCGTTAAAGGTTACTATTCCCTCGAAACTCCAGTCAGCAGAAGGAACTCAATAGGAACATCATTTCTTTTGAATGTTTGAGTGTCTCGTCATGTGTATAAGCCACAACCGAGCATTAGTGTAGGCTACAGAAGAAAGGTGGTGGTAAGGGATAAGGTGATCAGGGATAGTTAAGATAAGAGGTCATAGCAGATAATTACCATGACAACCACCATCACCACGATCATCAGCGGTGTAGCCCGGACCACATGTGGAGACACTTCTCCTCAGCATACACAGTAAGCCTGTGGGGAGAGATAAGCAATGTTACATTCTGTTTTTCAAACTCCGTGCCAAGCAACCACAGTACAGCGTCCAGAAACCACATCCAGTGGCGCTGTGAGAAACTCTGAACCGCCTGACAAGATGTGACACCAGACACTCACACGCATACGCACACACGCACATCCCAACCGGACCCATCTAAACTGGCACACTATCTCCCTGCCAGAGTTCCCCTGAAAGTACTCCCCATTTTTCCCCAACACTAGCAGTGCCTCGCAGTCCAATGAATGGGTGAGCAGGGTAACTGTTTGGTGTCCCGATGACTCATGCTCTGTTCCCGTCCCTCCGCCACACTGAACCCTCTGTGTTCTCTGATGAGGCTGCAGCTCCCGCAGTCATTCCACTTTGGGAAAACCAGACATAACATAAATTGCCCTGGTAATGCTTTATCAGGAATTCATCTGTGTGTGTGTCTGTGTGTGCGTGAGATAGGATAAGTGACAGTGTGTGGGTGTGTGTGAGAGACAGTGTGACTGAGGCTAACTTCATAATTGAATGACTGTGAACAGTAACAAGGCCTCAAATACACAAAGAATGACTTTATGTACAACTCGCAGCCGACTTTCATTCACCAGTAAGCACACTCCTCCTCTCTGTATGTCTGTTCTGTCTGTCTCTTCTGTTTCCCATATCTTTATATATGCTATATGTTGCGTATTTGTCTGTCTCTCTATCTGTTGTATATAGCCATTCTGTTTCAGCCTAATTCAAAGTGGAAGTTATCAACCTAACACGTACTTAAGTGTCTACATTATGTACTGTATATGTATGTGTGTGTGTGTGCGTGAGTGTGTGCGTGTGTGTGTGTGTGCTTTGCGTATCTATTAGTGTGTCCACATATCTGTTTCTTCACATATGCGTAGATGAGGCTTTTTGTGTGTGAGGGAGTGTGCGTATGTGAGTGACTGTAATTTCCTGAGAAGGAAGGTCTTGCATCAGGATATGAAACATTAAGATATTTTTGCAATAGCAGCAACAGAAGTTATTACTTTTCGCTGCTATCGGAACTGGAAAGAAAGGGTTTGGCAAATATGGAACAAATATATGATACATATGTGACAAATATGCCCTCCATAGATTTACTACAGGGGTGAGCATCTAAAAATTGGCTTCCATAGATTCATAAGCCACCAATAAAATCATCCTACCAAGGTACACTACCAGTCAAAAGTTTGGACACACGCATTTTTCTTTATTTTTACTATATTTCACATTTTAGAATAATAGTAAAGACATCAAAAAGTAGCCACCCTTTGCCTTGATGAAAAGGCAAAGGCTTTGGAAAGAAATTCATACATAGGCATCAACTTTACTATTTATATTTGTCAAACAACACATTTCAAGCATTTAAGAATAAGCTTTTAGATCAAAATGGCTTTAAGATAATGAAAAGCATAGTACATTCAAACAGGTGTGTCCAAACTTTTGACTGTATCTTTGTTTTTCTCGCCTTTGTAATGTGTACTGTAATGTTGCCCACCTATTTTATACTTACACACAGACAGTACATTCATTCAGTAGTGTGTGTGTAGTTTGTACAGATTCTTCCTGTGGTGAGCCTCTCTCAGTCTCATACTCATGAGTCTTATTATGTCAGCCTGAGAGACCGCTGCAACGTGCCGAGCTCATTCAACCTATTAGTCTGTCAGTCTGAGGAGCTGCTTTGACTGGCCGGTTCAAGTCTACGGCACCATTCTGGAAAGAGACGTTACTGCTATACCACCCGCTCTGAACTTACTCCACACATCACAGCACCAACTGCAGCTGGAGGACTGTGTTCACCTTGTGGTCCTGGTCAACAGTACAGGTGTCATTCATGCTAGTAAGAACTTGTCAGCATGATAGACAGCCATACCAGAGATCAAGCTATTTCAAAAAGTGCCCCTTATTAATTAGGGGATATAGGATATAAGTGGTGTAATATGTTCTTAGATGTGTGCCACCAAAAACCACAATGGCCAAACTCTCTGTGTATCTGTGACTCTGGTTGAAACAAAATGTGGAAGTACATCAACCAAATGTTACATTCTCATTATCAGAATTGCCAAATTTTCCTCTATTTCTTCTTCTATTTCTTCTTTCTCGAAAAAGTTCTCCATTCTCAGCCCTCACACACAATACACACACACACACACGCACATACACACACACACACACACACACACACACACACTGTGCTCTCATGGACTTACCCAGAATAAGCAACGCCTTTCTACACCCCATGTCAAAGGCAGACAGATTATCCTCACACGACTCAAAACTGTATCAGAACTATAGTTGTAAGTCTGGTACTTGTCTCCCCGAAGTAATATTTTGTAGAATCCTCAGTCAGAATTACAGTCCAAGGTCCATAAAATCCACAGACACGATGAAAAAGTAGGGAAATGAAACACACGAAAAAGATAAATCCTTTCTCTAGAGGATAAATCCTGTGTGTGACCGGCAAAATAACAGTGAGCCTTCTCTGCTTTAGCACTGTTTTGTCCCCCGCTCAGATTCAGTCTCTCAGGCTGAGCCCGCCTCACTCTTTCTCCTTGATTCTCCGCCCCCTCTCGCTCTCTTTCTCTCTCTCTCTCTCTCTCTCTTTCTTCCCCTCGCTCTCTCTCCCTCCCACCCTTTCTTTCTCTCTATTTTTTCTCTCTTTCAATTTCTTTCTCTTTTCTCCCCCCCTTCATTTGTCTGTGTGGCCTTGTCCTTCACCCATGGCAGTCTTTCTTGTGCTTTTCTTTCACTCCATGTCTTTCCATGCAAGCACAATTCTAACACTGGTCCTGTATCACATTCCCTGCTCAATCACCCTCTTTCTCTTCCCTCTCTGCTCTACTGGGCTCGGTTTCAGGAGCTATTCACAACCCTCTCATGGGGAGGGAGAGACAGTGAAAGGGGGGGGGGGGAGTGAAGGGGGGCGGGGGGCAGAGACAGAGAGAGGGCGATGACTAACACTTAATCTAAACAGCTGCTGCTGTACTTTGAATTTTGCCAGTAAGTAATCTAATATCCGTTCCCACTCTCCCCCAACTCCTACTCTCTCTCCTCCTACTTTTCCTCCACTCTAGCCCACTTTCCCCCAAACATCCAGCCCTTTCACCCCAATTCCAGTGATGAGCCTTCTGTATTTTCCCAACCTCCCAGACAGCAAACAAACATACTGGAGAGGAAGATAAGATGACCTGTGTTGAAGTTAAATCCCCTTAAAGGGTAAATGTCAGACCAAACTGCCTTGGTACAGACTTAACACAATACCATCAAACCAAATTGTGTCACGTAAAATTCTACAAAGCTCTGGACTTATCTTCCAGAAAACAATAGCCACATATTAAAATGTGCTTTATCACTAGAACAATGCGACCAGGATGATGTACAAAGTACAAACTATTCAAAGAAGCTTGGTAACACAAAGGAATATGCAAAGATACTTTGTACAGTGCTAGGTGTGTCTACAGTGCATGAAAAACACCACAAAATATCGAGGGCTTGGAGCCAAAGGGGCGTAAGTGCGATTTTGGGCAAATATGAGTATTATAATTGAAAGGTCTCAGTGAGATCTTTTCAGTGCCAAAAGGACACAACTGAAATCATGACCCATAAGTTTTAATTAAACAAAAACTGAAAGCCGTAACAGTAAAAGTAGGGTTTTGTTTGCTGTCAAAAGGGAGTAACTGCACTTACGCCCTTTTGACACCAAGCAAAACCCCATTTTTGACACTGAACAAGCATTGTGGGTAGAGGATTCTAACAGCACTTAGGTCAACTCAAAATGCATGCTGACGTATGACTTAGTATGTGGTAACGGCAGCTGATCCAAGTTTGATCAAAATTTGTTTTGGCTCTCCTGTAAAATCTACTATAACGCACTTACACCCCTTTGGCTCCAAGCCCTCGATATACTGAGTGCACATTAAAGTGCAAAATGCAAGTGAGGCACGCTCCACTTCTGCTGCAAGGTGTCAGAAGAAGTGTTCGATGATTTCAGTCACCATGGTTACAGACGAACAAGCAAAGCACAATCTTTAGTACATCTGTATGATTTGTTACACACTGTTAAGGATATGACACAGTTGATAGATATGGGTTATCTGTTCCATGTATGTTTATTGTGGTGGAAGTGGTTAAGGTTGAGGCTTTTCTGTTACTAGCAAACAAAACATGTGCATTCCCACACAGCAGTTGCACAGAGTGTCAGTATTTCCATAATGAGCTGTGAGGGGTCATGCATTCTCAGCTGATCTCAACAAACACACAGTGAGGGGAAAGCTAGCTGGCTGTGTCCGTGGCCTTCAAGCTCCTTCATAGTATGTGTGCAGCATGTCGCATTCCTCTTTCCCTCCTCCAGTCTCCCATCGTGCCTTTCTCTCTCTCTCTCTCTCTGTGTCTTGATTTTCTTTATATCATCTTGATTTTCTATCGTCATTTTTCATCATGTTCATACAGACAGAGGACCAGAGACAGAGGACCAGACATACAGAGACAGAGGACCAGACATACGGAGACAGAGAGACAGACAAATCACAAACACATGTAGACGGGAAGAGGATGAGAACATGCAAGTTTGCATCGCTTAAGCAGCTTTAGTAAACAAGAAGCTAAATAAAAGCAGACACATCTTGCTAACAGATCATTAGTTTGTGTGTGCGTGCGTGTGTGTGAGTGTGTGTATGTGTGTGTGTGTGTGTGTGTGTGTGTGTGTGTGTGTGTGTGTGTGTGTGTGTTTTTATCCATCTGCGTGCCTGTGTGTCGGCCTCTTCTCTGTGTCTCAGTGAGTGTCAGGATGTAAATAGCAACTTTAACTGTATCTGTATCTGCAAATGTATGATTATGGTCTGCTTACTCTTCAGTGTTTCCATATGGAAAGATTCAGCGTGTGTGTGTGTGTGTGTGTGTACGTGCGTGCGTGCATGTGCCTGTGTTTATTTTGGCAGCTAGTGAATATTAGTCCTACAAGCATATGGTGGCTGTCTGTACATTGTGACCATCAGTCATCCAAAAAGAGAAACTGTATAGCAAACTTGTATCAGTCAGGAGCAGCGCACACTGTGAAGTTGTTGGGTTTTTTTGTCTGATGCAAGTGACGTTTCACATTTTCACTTCGTTAAAGTAGCCAGACTAAAAGAGTTTTCTTCTGACTTCCCTTCTCCTAACATTCCATTCGATAGTGTTTGGTATGCGAGTACGCACTCACTTTACCATTTGTGGTGTGTGTGTGTGTGTGTGTGTGTGTGTGTGTAAAGTGTTAGTTATCAAACTCTTGTAAAAAATGGGCTTTCTTTCACTGCAGTTACATTTTCCTGGCTAATTAGCATGCTGATCTAAAATGTATCCATCTTTAGGCAGCTAACCTGCTAAACCTCAAAAGCTTAACATATGCTGCACAGGTTTGGCTTTATAAAACATGACCTGACTGATGGCTTTTGTTACCACTTCCTCCAAAATCATCCCTCTACCCATGACCTAAGTTTGTGTCATGACCTAAACTTAGCAAAACACGTGCACATTTGTTTGTTTGTCCATATGTGCATAGTACATGTTTGTACGTGTTAGTACGTGATTACTTTACAATAGTTACGTAATGTGTGTTGTGTTGTGTTCCTGCTTACATTTGTGCTTGCGTGTGTGTGACTTTAGAGTTCGTCATCCAGATCACAGGAGGTCAGAGAGTAAAGCCTAGAAGTCCCAGATCACAAGACAAGCGTGATGTCAGAGCGACTGGTTTGACTCACAGTGGAAGAAGAAGAACAGGGCTCCACTGCTCACAAATAAAAGGGAAATTGAGCACTTAACCACGTGGTTTTGTCATAACTGTCTAATGGTTGTTGATACATATAGTAGTCTCTTGTACAGTATGTGTTTCCCCTGGCAGATTACATTTTTCTCATACAGTTTCTCTTTTTGGATGAGTGAAGGTCACAATGTACAGACATCCACCATATCATCGCTGTTGGGTGAAAACCTTGTATCTCTAAAATCTTTGAAATCTTTTGAGGAACTAAGAACTAACAGGCTTGTTTTTAGCTTGATGATGCTTTTTTTTTCCTATGTGCTTTGAAAAGGTTTCATAAGTACAAGAGTTTGGAGAATTTTCTCAACCCCTAGAGCACTGGTTCTCAACCTTTATGGCTCTGACCCCTTAAAATGAAGCAATGCCTGTACTTGCGACAGGCTGCACATGCAGAGTGGTGAACAGTTCACCTTAAAAATGATTTTCCCTTTTCAGCTTGTCTTTTGATTATCAGAGGAGGCCTAGAGGCGGAAAACTATTCAGTATTTCAAAAAGAAAAAAAGCAAATAGAGAAAATCTGAAAAATTACACATCATAAATTTGTACAGTAGAAATATTTTTTTTTCCTATCCCAGAAATCATCTTGTGACCCCCGAAAATGTATCTCATGACCCCCTGGAGGCCCCGACCCCCAGCTTGAGTACCATTGCCATAGAGGACCATGTAATCCTTCTGTTGAAGTGAAAAAATTGAAATCACCAAAATTGGAGTTACAAGGCAATAGGCATGTGGGACTAATTTTCACTACCTATAACTGCCAAAATACACACACACACACACACACACACACACACACACACACACAGATTTTTGCGTTTGTAATGAAGACTGGAATGGTATTGGAAAGCACAATGAATCATCTGTTTTCATTACAGGTACATATGTAATAGGGCAAAGGGAATGCATTTCTTTGTCCATTATCAATTTTCTGGAATTGCCTACAGTAATTATTTTACAACAATCTCTAATCTCTCCTCTGCTCTGCTGCTTCAACTGGATTATAAAATGCAAAAACCAGACATGGGCGACTGTCGGAAGCTGGTGTTAGCAGTGCATGTACAGTGTGTGTGGGTGCAGAGGCATATGTGTAAGTGTATGTGTGTGCAAAACACACAAGTACATTAGCACCAACGTAAGCATCTTTGCACTTCACATACTTCCTCTGTGTGTGTGTGTGAGAGAGTGTGTGTGTGTGTGTGTGTGTGTGTGGGGGGGGGGGTTAGAATAGGCGTTTGTTTATGCACTGAACAAAATAATTTTTGTAGAATGTGGCTTTGTTACTGAATTCATAGGAGAGAGAATAAAACTTTTACACACACTCAACTCCAGAGGCCCAGGGAAAGTGCTGTAGATCTGATAAGAGTGGACTTAAGACTTGATGAATAAATATCTAGAGGGAAATAAATGGCATAGTTTCATACATAATTGCTGATAAATTATATACTTTGCATCTGGAAGTGGTGCTTTGGAGCTGTCTATGCTAGTTCAGCATAGTTTGTAGCCTCAGCAGAGCATGACGTATTATTTATTTTTCAAAAGTAAGAGGAGAAAAACAAATCATAGAGTTTGGCCTGTGATGAAACACATTGATGGAAGACAACTCTTCCATCACAGCCCAAAACTTTTAGAGCGTTTTGCTGATTTACTTTTGAAAGATATATGTATCTGTAAATCACATATGTAATGACAAATGACCAAATGTTAACACACCCACAGCCACATGTACACTGAAAACACACATACAGACACACACACACACACACACACACACACACACACAGTCTTACTTAAGTCACTTTTGGGGTATTTACATAGACTTACATTCATTTCCTGGAGACTTACCCTAACCCTAACCATAACCACTACTTGCCTAACCCTAACCCTAACCTTAACCTAACCCTAACCTTAACTACTGACCCAAAAATCAGCTTTTTACCAATTGGGGACACGGCTTTTGTCCCCAATTGCACAAGCCGTCCCCAATCAACTGGTCTTAAGTCTGGTGTGTGTCCCTGAAAGTGACTTAAGTCATACCCACACACACACACACACACACACACACACACACACTAGATCTTTCCATATGTTAACAGAGAAACATGAGTGGATCATAATCACATAGATGCAGATGTAGATACAGTTGCAGTTGCTATTTACTCTGTGTCATTCAGGCACAGAGACAGACACACACACACACACACATATCGAGGGCTTGGAGCCAAAGGGGGGTAAGTGCAATTTTGGGCGAATATGAGTATTACAGTATATATCAATTGAAAGGTCTCAGTGAGATCTTTTCAGTGCCAAAAGGACACAACTGAAATCATGACCCATAAGTTTTAATTAAACAAAAACTGAAAGCTGTAACAGTAAAAGTAGGGTTTTGTTTGCTGCCAAAAGGGCGTAACTGCACTTATGCCTTTTTGACACCTAGCAAAACCCCACTTTTGACACTGAACAAGCATTGTGGGTAGAGGATTCTAACAACACTTAGGTCAACTCAAAATGCATGCTGACGTAAGTAATGCTAGCATGGCAGCATGATCACATCATTTTTAGTATCCTATTCATATCCTAATTAATATTCTAGGTCAATATTAGAGGAATGTAAATATGTTAATATTCCCATGAAATACTTAGGCCTATAGATTCAAAATGTTATTTTATAATGTTAGGAGTGTGAACTGGTCAAGATGAGCTCTGGTAGTAAGACTGCTGGTAGCTGAAGTTATCCCTCAGTGTTATGAGGAGTTTTACAGGTCTTTGAATGTGTCCCAGGACACATCAATAAGTGATGTGTCCTGGGACACATACAAAAATGTATTATACTAGCAAAAGAAGTTTCTTATGTCTATAGAGGTTTATTAAAAAGGTTTATTAAAAGTTTTTAACAGAAAAAATGTATCAATCAATTTGATATGCTCCATGTAGCCTACAATTTTAAAGGCCTTGGTGAAAGTTGCTGAGCATTACTTCAAGATAAAGATATTCATTCTGATCTTGTTTTATATTTCAGTGTTGATTGAAGTGTAATTGCTAGATTTGTATTAAAATGAATGTGTTTTACAATTGTTTACTTACATACGCCCATATTCTGCATGGCTGTATTGGGACAATGTTTGTGCCAAAAAGGCATACTTCACTCTTTTGCCATTTTTAAAAAAGTTAACAAATATAATTCAACTTAAACTGTAGCAGTATTGTTTTTATAGTAATGCTCAATCTGATAACACAAAAAGTTAAAATATTGTGCTTAGTATGTGGTAACGGCAGCTGATCCAAGTTTGATCAAAATTTGTTTTGGCTCTCCTGTACAATCTACTATAACGCACTTACGCCCCTTTGGCTCCAAGCCCTCGATATACACACACACACACACACACACACACACACACACACACACACACACAGACACACACACTTGATCTTTTCATAAGGAAACACTAAAGTGCAGAAAGACTATGATTACACAGTTGCAGATACAGATGTAGTTGGAGCTGCTGTTTACATACTGACTCTCACTCACGCACGCACGCACGCACACACGCACGCACACACACACACACACACACAGTCTTACTTAAGTCACTTTTGGTGTATTTACATAGACTTACATTCATTTCCTGGAGACTTACCCTAACCATAACCCAAACCACTACTTGCCTAACCCTAACCCTAACCTTAACCACTGACCCACAAATCAGCTTTTTACCAACTGGGGACACGGCTTTTGTCTCCAATTGCACAAGCTGTCCCCAGTCAACTGGTCTTAAGTCTGGTGTGTGTCCCTGAAAGTGACTTAAGTCATTGAGCGGATCATAATCACATAGATGCAGATGCCGATACAGTTGCAGTTGCTATTTACTCTGTGTCATTCAGGCACAGAGACACACACACACACACACACACACACACACACACACACTAGATCTTTCCATATGTTAACAGAGAAATTTGAGTGGATCATAATCACATAGATGCAGATACCGATACAGTTGCAGTTGCTATTTATTCTGTGTCATTCAGGCACAGAGACAGACACAGACACACACACACACACACACACACACACACACACACACACTTGATCTTTTCATAAGGAAACACTGAAGTGCAAAAAGACTATGATTACACAGTTGCAGATACAGATGCAGTTGGAGCTGCTGTTTACATACTGACTCACTCATATACGCACGCACGCACACACACACACACACACACACACGCACACACGCACACATATTCATACACTGGGTCTTTCCATATGTTAACAGAGATAAGTGAGTGGATCATAATCACATAGATGCAGATGTAGATACAGTTGCAGTTGTTATTTACTCTGTGGCATTCAGGCACAGAGACACACACACACACACACACACACACACACACACACACTAACAAATGCTGAGCACTGAGCTTTGGAAAAGTGGTTCTCACGGGTTTTCCACCAACTGAATTCTGGACAGTTCTTTTTTTAACAAAGACTGCTAAGACTGTGCTGATGATTGATGATTAACGAGATTAACTCTCTCTCTGTCTCCTCCTTAGTCACATCCTCCTTCTCTACCCACTTTCACATCCTCTTTCTACCCCTCTTCTTCTCTTCTCTCTCTTCTCTCTCTCCTTGCCTCTCTCTGTGTCGATCTTTTGTGTTGGTCTCATGTTTATTTCACTGACTCTTTTGCCCATTTTCTCTCCCGTTGATTCCGTCCGAATCTTCTCCTCAACTCCTCAACCTTTTTCCCAGTCCATAAATAATGTTCAGTGTTCCCCAGGGAGGAGGGAACTGAACCGTTTTCAGTTTATAATTAGTGTCCCTGTTTAGAATTGTTTATGTCTATGATTGTTGTGTTTATAAAAGCCTGTTTAAGGATACATAACATCTAGGTTGTTGTTACATACAGCTTCAGAAAGCAAATTATTTATACTTGTTTATTATTGATAGGTCATTGTAAAATCATGAGTTTAATGATTTAATATCCTAGAAAGTGCAATAATTACAAAGAAAATAGCTAAGACTTTTAAGTCTAAGCCATGCCCACTTCTGCCTTAAGCCCCAACCACTTCCACTTTTATCTGAATACAAATACAAAAAATGTGGTTGGTTTAACAAATTCAGATGCAAATATGAATATAGCTGCTAGCAGCACTGAACAAGTTACCACAGTGTGACAAAAACTGCAGTGAGTTCCCTGACTGCCCCGCAAAGCATTGTGACTCTTTGTTATTATCACAAATAAAATAGAATTCAAATGGGTGTATATTCTTCAAATCTCAACATATTAGCATGTGGCCTGGTTGACAGCTTTCAACTGATGTTTCTGATAAAGTAGAATTTCAAGTGGATGTCATGATTTTACAGTCAGTTGAACTTCTTGTGCAAATTTTTAAGAATTGATAGGTTAATGACTTGGCCATTTTTGAGCCGTTCCCTTAGCTCAGAAAAGGCACACACCCAGGTAATGTATTTGCCAGATTTTGTGTCATTCTGACCTGTGGTTCATGAGAAGAAGATCTTTAGAGGTTTTTCAAAAAATCCAAATGGCAGCCAAACATTTATGACGGACATTATTACAGTCAAAATCATTCAGCATGTCCAGATACATATGTGTACTGAGCCTTTTAGACTTTGAGGGCTTACTATAGCGTTCCCTATGGGCCAAACAGTACCATTTTTGTGTCCAGGTTATGAGTCACCAGGATTTCTATGTGCCAGATTAGAAAAACAAGTTGCCTATCTATGCCTGAGTTGGTGGTTGACATGGTGGTAAGCTAAATGGTAGCATCACTCTGTCTCTCTGGCGTTCGCTCAGTCTGTGTGCCTCCCTCTCTCTTCTGCTTTTATAGGGCATATTTTTAACCAAAAGTGAAACTTAAACTTTTAAACTTTTTTTCTTAGCCTCAAGTGGTTTTCTTATGATGCCACAAATACCAGTGACACACTCTCAGGAAGTACACACAAACATACACTCAATCACATGCACACGTATACACACACACTCACACACATAATGTTCCATTTGTGGCTAAGTTGATGAAAGATCAACATTTCTCTTCAACCCACTGCACCTCCAAAGGAGGGGAAGGAGATCTTGCATCAGTGCAGAGTGCAGGAAGAAGTGTAGCGTGTGCAACTGTGTGCGTGTGCTAAGATGGCCAATTATGAGGTTGTAATTTCACGTGAAAAGGCAGAGGCACTGATCACAGAAAGCCCAACCATGGGTATTTATTTAGCATGGTGCCTGGCAACAACCAGCCACAGTGTCAGTGTCTGTGTCTTTACAGCCTGATGGAGCTGGCAGCCTTTTATCCCCTTTCACCACTGGGTGCTACCAACAACAGGGGTGCTTCTATTCCCTGTCCCAACCTACCACATCCCACTATTAAATTCTGTAAAACAAATATACATAAGAAAAGCTACTTCAAAGGACATCAAAAGTATTCATTTACAAAACAGACCAAGCCAAGACTAACATCTGTTTTCTCTGCTGTTGTGTGGTATACTGTTGCCAAAATCAAGATGATATGGCTGTGGTGGAGGGAGTGATCCTGCTTTTAAGACTGAATCTCAGACTCAGAAAACCTTCAATTAATGGTCTAATGTAGGGGATTTCAAGTCACAGACTCCCAATTTGGTAAGGTTTTTGTTGTTATTGATTTAGTTTTGAACTGTATAACTGGTTAAACTGTACATGGGGAAATAATAATAGTAAAACTTATGATCAGAATAGTTATAATCATACAGTATTCTGTAATTGGGATCATTTCTAGTGAATTATATTATAGTGTAATTAGCCTATTCTTCAATTTGCTGGGGACCTCATGGAACCCCCTCAAGGACCCCTGGGGGCCCACAGTCAAGTCAAGTCATTCATTTGGTTTCAAGCACCTCCCTATATTACACCTTCAGATCAGAGGTAAGAGTAGTCAGAAGGCAAAGACGATGATCCATTATTGCAGTGATTCTCAACCTTTTTCATACAATGGACCCCTAATTTAGTCCACATTAGAGCCACGGACCCCCATTTGATGAGATTTTGTCTCTCAGACCCAAATCTGAGAATATTTTTATTGTTAGATATGATTTTGTCCAGAATTCCATGACTATCTGCATTATAGGTAGAGAGATAACAGTGAAACTATGATCAAAATAGTCTTTTCTTCTACATTCTCTAATTGTGTTAACTGTTTGTAAATGAAATAATGCTGAAATTTAACAATTCATCAATTTGCTGGGGACCCCCTGGAACTCCCTCAAGGACCCCTGGTGGTCCCCGGACCCCACGTTGAGAACCACTGCATTATTGGATATTAAGATGCAGCCTATTTCCTTGTACAGTGACCTTTGACCCCTTGAGCCCGGGGAACAGCCCTTCCTGTCAGCACTTATCCCCAGTCTGGTTTCACAGAGGGATTACTGGCTCTCCCTCTTTATGTGAGTGAGAGTATCCAAGTGTCTTTCAGCTGATTTGTAAAAGGCTGTTCTACAGTAAGATCAACATCAGGCGCAGACTGTTATGGCTTTCTGCTGCACCAGTTAGGAGGAAGAAAATGTCCTTGAAACAATGTAAGATCAGATATGAGGCAACTTAGTCGTCTTGGCTCTGCAACCAACAGAATAGTGGGACTCCATTCTCTATCGCCCCATCAGCCTACCTTCCTATGCCAGGCAGCAACTGTTGTTCCTGCGACCCCGGCCCTGCAGCTTAACAGAATTCCACAGGTGGAAACCGTAGCAACAGACTTGACGGGTGCCTCCCATCCACCTCTCACTTCCTGGGGAAACTCTCACCTCATTGGTTCCTTCCTGAAAGATCTGGTTTCCCAGATCATTACTGCAGGGACGTCATGCAGCAACTTTAACAGTCTTTAATTATTCTCATATATGGTGCTCAGGAAGAGGGATGTATGTATTCCCCAAGCGCGCACATACAAGTGTAAGATTGAGTGCCTGTTTTCCTCTTCCATCTCCTCTAAAAGGTTAATATAAGCAATGATAGGTCCAGAGTAAATGTAGCACTTCTGTGTACTCCTACTGTAATATAAACGAATGTGTGTTTGGATGAAGCAGTGAGGAAGTGTTTGGGTGCGTGTGTGTGTGTGTGTGTGTGTGTGTGTGTGTCTTTGTTTGTGCATTTCCTTTTTTCTGGGATGTCATCTGGACTCTTATGAACCTCACTGTTTATGTCAGACTCCATTACAGAGAATATATCTATGTCTGGTTATTACGTACACAAGAGCATGTGCGCATACTCACACACACACACACACACACACACACACACACACACACACACACACACACACACACAAACAGATTTTGTGAAGTAGAGCTTCTTTTCTGTCATTGATTCAATCTTTTTTTCCCTCTATTCCTCTATTCCCTCTCTATATATCATCTAAATTAGATTTTTGATTTCTGCCTTTTTCCTTCGGACTTCCCCCTTCACTATCTCATCTTTAGTGTAGTTTTTTGTCTACTTAATCTGCCCCCCCTCCCTCTCTGCCTTGGTCTGTCTGTGAAGTGAGGGGGTGGTGAGAGGTGATAAAGGGCAGATGTTTCCTCCCTGGCTTTGAAGGTGCTTGTAAAGACGGAGAGAGGAAAAGTAGACCAGAACACTTAAACCCCCTAGTGGAAGAGGTGTGATGAAAGAGTAAAGACTGTTCTCCCATGGAGGTTGGACGTTTTACAAGGGAGGCCACAATCACATACAGCAGATACAGGCTTCGTTCTGGCAAGAGCACAATGGTAGCTATCTGTCCAACCTACTGCTGCTGCTACAAATCTGAAATGTGACAGGACAGTCCATCTAACATCACATTTAGGAAGAGCTGCATTGAAGTTTGTCTAACATCTGCCACTGATGTGGCCGTTTGTGCCACATTTGTCTGAACAAACAGAACTTTGCCTGTTCAAGAGGAGTTTACAGTCCATGTTTACAGAGTGAGCTGATATGTCCAGCCAACTGCTTTTCCTTTTTTAAACTTAGGGATGACTTGTAGTCATTGGAAAACAATAGGTCCACTGTGAACAGCATTAGCCCTTCCAGGGTGTGACAACATCAAATTGTTCTTCTTCAGTCTGCAGACTGTATCTGTACCTCATAGCTACATATTGCCACCAAGTGGTGAGAGAAATGGCTCCCATTTGTAACCTTCTGATGTTCAAAGTTTGACACCAGCCCTATGTTGTTTCAGACGGAAAAGCAGCGTGGCAAAATGACAACACATTTTTAAACATTAATTTGGATATAATTTAGCTTATATTTCAGTCCACAATTTTGTAAAAGAATTCATCAGAATTCAGAATTCACCAACATAGTTTTTCATTTAAATTACTGTAAATATATCAGCATTTGATGTGAGTTATATTGATATTTTATGGCATAAAGGTATTAATATTATGTCAAGGTTTTAGTTGTTCTGCAACAGTGTAGACTTGGCAGTTGACACAAAGGGAATGATGATGGGATGAGGAGGCGAGTTAGCAGACACTGGAGCAGCAGCAGTAACTCCTCCTGCATCTCGGTCGTCAGTCTTCACAGCGTTTCAGAGGTACAACATTCCAAAGGGAGATATGAGGCAGTAGACAAAGCAACAAGCTGTGACTTTCTATAAAAATATAAAATTAACCCCATATGCACAGTAATATCAAGATTTTGAGCAACATTGATGTCTTTCACTTTCTGAAGACCAAATACATGAATCTATTGAATGTCATTTTCTCAGTTGCCTCAATTAACCTTTTGGTCTTCTCAATGGCAATAACCCAATCTTGCAGAAAGTAGTAGTCTGTTACATTAAGCGCTGCATTGAGGGTGTGTCAGTGAGAGAGGCACAGCGTGATCGCCTTGGCTTAAACTGTAAAAGAAAGCAAAGGAGGGAAAGAGCGGGTTTGTGTGGGGGAGAGAAAGGGAAAGAAAGAGGGGGAGGAGAAAGTGAGATCAGTTATAATTATGGACTTTGAATTCACAGAGCAGAGGACTCCTGTCCCAACCCAAACACCAACTCACTTTTTACGGTGACTTTGGCCAGTGCCTCACTGGAGCCGATGTGGTTGGTGGCCACACATTTGTAGGTCCCGCTGTCGGCCAGTTTCACACGGGCTATCTGCAGCTTGCCGTCCTTGGTGGTCTCTGCCCCCGCAGGCAGGGCCGGCCTGCCCACTCTGCTCCAGTGGAACTGGAGGGGGTGAGAGCCGTGGGCGAGGCACTGCAGCTGCAGGGCGTCCCCCGGCTGCAGCCTCACCTGGTCAGGCAGACAGGTGGTGTAGGGAGGGGCTAGGGGAAGAAGAGAGAGCAAGCAAATTACTCTCATCATGACCTACGACAAAGAATCAGAATCTGTGTGCGTCTGTTTTCTCTACTCACACTCCACCTCCATCTGCGTGTAAGCCTCGCTGTAGCCATGTATGTTGGTTGCGTTGCAGATGTATTGTCCTGAGTCTTGACGCCCCACACTGGTCAGTGTCAGAACTCCACCCACCATTGTGTGTTTCCACGGCAACGGTGCCCGTAGCTTGGACCAGGTGATGACAGGAAGGGGAGAACCTGGAGAGTGGAGAGAGAGTTAAATGGGAAGAAAGGATGAGGAGGAAAAGGCATGAGATTAGGACTGGGAAAGATAATTTACTTTTGATGGTAACTACAACACACAAACACACACACACACACACACACACATCTTACCACTGGCGCGACACTCCATAGTGATTGTGTGTCCCTCCACTACTGTCATTTGCTCAGCGGCCACTGAGGCCACTGGAGCACCCTGCCCACCCTCGACAATGACTTCAACTTTGACCTCCGTCACCCCCTCGTTGTTTTCAGCTTGGCAAACATACACTCCTGAGTCTTCAGGACGCACTGCAGCCCACTGGGGAAAGAGAGAAGATGATGATGATGATGATGATGATGATGATGATGATGATGATATTAGTGTCCACGTGTCTGTGTGTCCATAATTCACCTGTATGGTGTTTGCATCATTTGTTGTCGTAGTAATCAGCTGGAGGGTGGAGCCTTGGCGTTTCCAGGTCAGTGTGGGGCGTGGCCTGCCTGTGGCACGACACTCCACAGACACAGGTTCACCCATCCTGACCCGCAGGGGCCCCGCTGGCGTCAGCCGCACCTTAGGAGAATCTGAGGGAGAGTGCATACAGACAGGATATTAGAAACTTATAAAGGCACACTCATACAGACATTCACACTTTAAGATTAACAATAAAAGAACTGGGAGGGGAACAAGGTAGAGAAAACAAGGTTCTGGGGAAAGAAAAGTGGGACTGTGTTTCATACCAAAGGTCTTGTTACAGTGAATGTCAAATTGGCACTAGTAAAAGGTACAGGGTGATGCAATTTGTGAGGAAACCCTTTTGTGGTTATTCCCTGTGTTACTGATGGGGTTTTTTTTGGAATACCTGGTACCAGGAATAGAATTTGTCATATACAGCAAACACACATACATGCACACACACACAATTACAGAAACACAAAGTGCACAAGACAAGCTCACGTCTGACGTTCAGCACAGCTGTGGCAGAGCTGCGGCCCACAGAGTTGCTTGCCACGCAGCGGTACTGGCCCTGGTTGCCAGGTCGGGCATTAGCAATCGTCAACACAGAACCATCAGGCCCAACCTTCACATTGTCTAGGGAGATAAGCAGAACCCAGCCGTTGTATTCAGTGATACTTCACAGAGGATGGTGTTGTAGGTGCTTATTTATTAGACACTCCTGACCTGGAAACGCTTGGTTACTGGCTCTCTTCCACTCCAGTTGGACGGGCTGCGCCCCACTCGCCACTTGGCACCTAAAGCTGGCAGACTCCCCCTGGCGCACTGCGGCCACCCGGGGCTCCACCGAGACGACAGGGGCCTGGGCACCCACTGCAGAGGGAGGGAGGGATGATGATAAAACACGACCAGACACACTCGCACCCAGACACACATGTACAATGCAACTCTTTGAACCTTTAGTCGGGTCTGGGAAAAATACAATGTAAACAAATACCACCCCAAAGCAAACAGCCTAAGCAAATACACAGATTGAACTGAACAGCTATTTGATGACTAAGCAAAAAAAAAGGAAAAAATGCGCAAAAACGAAGCAAAATTCTTTCAAAGAGCAAAATGATAGTCAATGTGTCATACCAAAATATTAAAACAGTTGATTTCTTGAAAAGTGTAATAATTTCCCTAATAAATCAAAATGACTACATGTGCACCTCGTGTAGAATATTAACTGAAAAGCAGTTAAAATGACAGACACATCCTCTGCTAAATTCAAACCGTTATAGCAGGTGTTGCTATCCTAAATCCTAAAGCAGATTTGTTACCTGAACATAGCAGAGAGCACAGGATCAGAGCAACAGGCGAGACATCCATGATGAACAGAGGACAGAGACACTTTCCCTCCGCTGTACAATCTCTCTCTCTCTGTCTGTCACTCTCTCTCATGCCAGCACTCTCAACCTTTAATCCCTCACTTACTGTTTACCCCTTCCCCTACTCAAACCTTATACACAGACCATTGTCAGTAAGGCAGCAGGGGCATAGAATACAGTGTTTGAATGTACTGCTAGGTTTGAAGCAATTATCTGATTTTATTTCAATTTCAAAAACATCTGGTCTGCCTAAATTGATATTCAAGGCATTTGAAATCCCCTGTGCATGCCTGACAAATGAATAAACAGAAATGAATAAGTCATGCCACCGACATTCCAAGGATTCTGGGAAGTAAATAAGCGAAAAGTAAATCAGCCTGACTTTGTAGGCTTAATGCACTCAAACTGCGATCCTTTTAGAAAATGTGCTGCAGTAGTGGAAAAAAAAATCCGTTTTGACATTGCTTTCATCACTGCAGCCTTCACACTATGAGCCGTTTTACTCCACTTTCCAGGAAAACGATCACACTCAAGCCAGATGCTCCCCTTCCCCCATGTGTCTGTATCGTCCAGCGAGACGGACGTGCTGCTGGCTGCTGAAGCAGAATTCAGAAGGTTCTTCAAAGCACAGTTGTCCGGCCCTGTCTCTGCTCCGGTCCTGGTCAAAGAACTTGGCAGGTTAGTGAGTCACCTGCGGGAATGTTTGGAAGGATTATTACGCAGTTACAAATGATGATGCATAACCTTTACTTTTTGCCACAAGCTACTAGTCATTTGCTATTTAGTAGTATAGCTGTTATGGAAAATGTGGGGAAAACATGCCCAGTAATTTTTAACAAGATTTTGAGGTGTACTGCCTGGAAGCAAGCAAGAATATTTAGAAAACTCAATGAAAACACAAAAAGGTCCCTAGATATCAGTGTTACTCTAGATTAGTTTGGATAAACACCATGTATCTCTCCTTGTTTACCTCGTGCGACACATAAGCTATGAAAGCTTCCATATGAGGTATGAGCGCTGGAATAGTTAATTTCTTTCTCTGGTAGATAGAGTGGACTCCTCATGAACTTCCAATGAATCCATTTTATTTTCATTGTGGGGAAGGACAAA
This sequence comes from Centroberyx gerrardi, assembly GCF_048128805.1. NCBI lineage: Eukaryota > Metazoa > Chordata > Actinopteri > Beryciformes > Berycidae > Centroberyx > Centroberyx gerrardi. The sequence continues at coordinate 18,134,290 of NC_135999.1, read as the reverse complement.
TGTTATAAAATGTCCCTCTAAATGGCTTGAAAGAGTAATGAAAGCTGTTCATGTGATAAATTGCTGGATAATTTAATAACATTATAACATTAACCAGTGATCATTAGGCCCACTTTATATGGGGTGTAACATATTTTTAACTGATGAAATAATAACAAGAATATTGACTAGCAAGAGTTACTACATTTTTATTATTCTTATAATTCTTAAATTATTGGTCAATATTATTACATCGTCAGTAAAAATTATTATTATTATTATCAGTTGCTTCAGGGCTTTTCTCACCTCAGCACCACCTACAACCAGCAGATAAATGACTGAAAGCCAGCCAGATTCTTTGTACCTTTCTTACAGGCTATCAGGTCCCAAGACTTGTTGACATTCACACTTTAAGATCAACAATAAAAGAACTGGGAGGGGAACGAGGTAGAGAAAACAAGGTTATAGTTTAAAAAGTGGGGTTGTGTTTCATGCCAAAGGTCTTGTTACAGTGAGACTCAAAATGGTAAAAGCACTGTAATAAAAGGTCCAGGGCGGTGCAATTTTTGAAAACATAGGAAAACCTGTTGTGGTTATTCCCCGTGTTACTGATCGTCTTCTTGGAGGGCCTGGTTTGGCAGGACATAGTTTCATAATGCCCTGAAGGTCCAGAGGCAGATCAGGTGCAGGGACAATACTCAACACTAGAGGGTGCAGAGGGACAAAGGACAAACCTGGACCTACTGCTTGGTATGATCTGAGACTGAGCATAGCTATTAGGACCGGTTCTGCCTGGTATGCCTGTTAGCCTCAGGTTAAACCCCAACTGGGTAAATCTCACCTGAGTCTCCTTCTCTGCGTCACTTAACTTATATATTGTCTCAAAAAATAATAATGAAGACTCACTGAGAATAGTTGACCTGAAGAGCATCTTGTACTACTTCTTATGTATCACTATGACAAAAAGTACACCATAAAAAACAAACATAATCAAAGACACTATCTTGGCTGTACTAGGCTACATATCCATATACAGTTTTCTGCACTTTGCAACAGAGAAACTCTGCTCAACATGTAAACCATTCCACCGCTGGAGAGACTGCATTCCAGCAGCTCCAGAATTCATCAGCAGGTTCATTATGGCTAAACGCTGGTTTTGGTTTTACGAAACAACTACATAACCCCTTAAAGTAATACTGTACTTGCATTCATCATTCATATTAATAAAAACAAATGCAAATTCAATTCTTATCAGAAACAAAAACACCACAGGACACAAAAATGTAATAACTGACATACAATGTGTTTATTCATTTTTGGTTATTTCTGCCATTTAGAAGTTTTTGTTGTACCTATACATTTTTCTCTGTAGCAACCTTTTTTTAAAAAAGTCCAAGAAAAAAAGAAAAAATACAATCATAGCTAAACATCTAAAAAGGACTACATGCATGGAAGACAAGTAACATATTTATTTATTTTTTTGCCTTTTTTCCATTAAAACTTTTTTTTTTTTTTTTCATTCTTTGAAATAAAATGATGAATCCACATCTGGCTCCAGGCCACATACAGGCAGGTGCCCCGTTGTAGTGAAACAGTATTAGAAAAAGCCTCTCTACATCAGTGACTAGATTTATCTTTTAAAAAATGAGAGAAGAAAAAAAACATGGTGAGTGATTATAAAAAGAAAGAAAAAAGATAATGGTGTCAAGACATTGGCTAACTTGGAAGGGAAAGGGGGGTAAGAGACTGTTGTGGGGGAGTCGTGGTGGAGGTCGGCGTTAAAAAAAACAAACAAGAGGAGTTGTGGAGTTTTGTGAGCTGTGGAAGAGGCCGTCTGTGGCTCGGCTTGAGGTTTGACTACAGGTTGGACTCGTGTTAGTCTGAGGAGTCGGATGGGGGGACGGGGTAAGGATGACAAGGTTAGGAATGGGAAGGTAGAGCCTCAGTTGGAGGTGTCAGAGTGCACACTGCCTGGTGCCCTGGGTGGGGGGGTGAGGGAGGGGGGATCAGCGCTGTCCTGCCAGCCATCATCAACCTGAAGAGAGAGACAGAGAGAGAGAGAGAGAGAGAGAGAGAGAGAGAGAGAGAGAGAGGGGGGGGAGATAGTCTTAGATACTCTCCACTGTTGTATATCACCAATCTGTTTTGTTCAGTGCATGTGTTATGTTGTGATGAAGTGTTGTAATTTACTTTTTTGTTGTATCTACTTTCCCTCAACCTGCCTCATCTACTTCTACTTCAGTTAGCGATTTCCTACATTTCCCAGAATGACTTTCAACAACCCCGAGAAGGGGTATTTTTTGTTTTCAATCAAAGGTTGGCATATCAGCATATCAATATACTGTAGCTAGTTAGCCAAATAATTTGGTGTGTATCTATGATTGCGGCTGTGCGCCTTACTCAAAACACAACATGTCTTGTTGCTGCATTGCATTCTGGTCTATTGAGGCTGTCAGTAGAGAAATTGGCATCTCTGCCTCTTCTACAATGAATTTCTCCCTGTATGATGCATGCATTGCTCTGACGAAGGCCGTCTGACCGATGCACAAAGCACAATAAATCACTCAAGTGCTACAAGCAAGATACAGTGTGCGGGTTCTTTTCTATTCCCTGTATGATGCTAAATGGTGAGTCTAGAAAGAAGCCCTTGCTCTTTGATTCTGAGAGCTGACACCAAAACCTGATGTTTACTGTTAATGTTTTAGATAGTTAGCTACTCTATTAAATATCTTGATGTGACGTCACATCATCTATGTTTGGCCATTATGTTCAGCATGACATCATGATGATGTCATCGACGTTTGGCCAGCTATTCATGGGAATAAGAAAAATACACCACCAAACAACAAAGCGCATCGCCCATAGGTTTTGTTTGACCAGTTTTAATTTGTTTTAGGGGTTTTCCCTTAAAGCTCAACAAACACTGGTGTTCAGGTTCAGAGGGGTAATGTGGTGTAAAGACAGAAACTACATCAATAGGGTCTACAAAAGGTGTGCACCGTACAGCATGCTACCACAGGGAGACCCTGTTACCATGGCCACTCTCTTGGTGAGTGTGTTACTATAGCAACAGTGTGTAACCATGGCTACTCACATGGAGACAGTGAGGGGGGAAGAGAGTTCCTCCAGGCAGGTCCTCATAACCTCCCGTCAGGAGTGTAACACGGGGCTGGGTATCCTCCTGAGGGATGAACAGGGAACACGTCATGTACAGACGCCGCACACACATGCACACACACACACACACACACACACACACACACACACACATTTAAACACATAACAAAACACACAAAGAAATCAAACACTCAACACAAAGAGGCAAAACCTTTGACAACAACTCTAAGGGCCAACACACTGATTGGGTCTTCAACCTGGGGAGGTAATGCCATTGCAGGGGATGAAGGAAAATTTGGGGGTGACAAAAATACACTGACTTGCAATATCAAGAGCCTCATGCATTTGCAATATGTTTTTATTGGCATAGCTGCAAAGGTGAACTTCTCCTTCACTTGAGACCAACATACTGCTTTGTCAGACGAACACCGAGGTCACTGGAGCTCTTGGAAGTGACTTTCACCCAGTTAGCTCTCTCCTATTTTCGTCTAAATCATTATGTTCTTTCTGGGCTTACTGTGACCTCTAGCAAAGTCACACACAAAAGGGGAACCTAACAGTTCAAAGCAGACTGAGAAAGAGATTGATGCAAAATTTGAAAGTCTGCTGAAATAACATATTTTAAGGGCAATTATTCACCACTCAAGACTATAACTAGATCTTCATTTTTCTCAGGTTAGACCTCCTGTGCGATCACCAAGGTGAACCACCTCACTAGATCAGAAATAGGGAAAAACCCTGTCCTTGTGTAGAACAGTTTATGTTACTGTCCTACACAAGGACAGCGGGTAGCTGTACAAAATAGCAAATAAATAGAAAATAGCTTCGACCTAAATTAATTTGGAGTCTGCGATTTATAAAAGGTTGAACACCCCTGGCAAAAAAGACATCTGCTGGTAGGAATGAGGGATTGGGATTCTACTGTGTGGGGTCAGTCTATTTGACAAAGCCAGGAAGAGTATGGAGCAGATCAAACCACACCCACCCATCACGCCAGTGGAGGGCCTCCAGAGGAATGAAGCCAGAGGCAGTGGAACAACATAGCTGTTCCCTCACACCTCCACAAATATGAAACAACTGGGCATGCCAGCTCCACCTAGTTTCAGCTTTGCATCTTACTGGCTTGCGATGCACCTCCAACTAGACTGGGGAGCAGTTAGATGTGGCTTGGCTTGAGGAACTCGTGGGAACATATGAAGTCAGCTTTGTCTAGGTGGGAGGGAGAGTTGTGGGATGGGAGAAGTAGGGGAAGGAGGGCCTGAGGAAAGGAACTAGGTGCGAGGAGGTACAACAAAGGCATACGGTGGACACTGAGGGAGGACTGGTCTAGGAGGAAGGGACCTCGCTGCAGTCCTACCTGAGGCTGCATTGAGGGGTTGAGAAATAACCCCTCCCCATTGGCTGAGTTCAAACCCAGGTGGGCGTGACCTGTGCTGGGCCGACTGTAGGAGCCCGATGAGCCTGCAGAATGTGATATTCAGCTGATCAGGAGAAAGGCCGCTGGAGCGAGGAGCAGGTGATTTATAGACCCGCACCCAGGGAAAAGGACTTTGATTTGGATTTATACATTGGCAGAGGAGGGCACGATATCTTGAATTGTGAGTTTTAGTTTACTCAGGTACTCAGGTGTGTGTGTGTGTGTGTGTGTGTGTGTGTGTGTGTGTGTACCTGAGTTTGGTGTGGCTGGGGAGTTGGCTTGGCTAGCCTGCGAAGATACACTGGCTGCATCCACAGCTGTCTTCATAGCATACAGGTTAGCCTCCTCCTGGAACTTCCCAATGTTCTTCTTATACCGAATCCTTTTATTACCAAACCAGTTAGACACCTGAGAGAGAGGGATGGAAAATAGATAGATAGATATTTATTGGATGGCGTGAAAGAGCTAAAAAGAAACTCAAAAACATACCAAGAAATTGATCTTGCTTCGTATACTCAATCATATTCAAGTATGTGTATGTTTGTCATGTATGTGTAAGTATGTTTTTTTTTCTTCTATATGATGAAGCCCCTTTTGACCCCAGGGTGTTTGACTGTGTGCCGTCTACCCCGTCTGACCCTTGACCCCTGAGTGCTGACCTGAGAGACAGTGATGGCACACTTCTTGGCCAGCTCCTCCTTGGCCTCCTCGCTGGGGTAGGGGTTGGCCAGGTGGGAGTAGAAATACTCATTCAACACCTCTGTCGCCTGCTTGTTGAAATTTCGACGCTTCCGCCTGACAGAGGAGGGAGATTGCATCAGTAAACTGTCAGACACGAGCAGATACTTTTTTCAGTAAGTTGCTGTTACTGTCAGACAGAGACTGGCAGACAAGAACTCAAGCACCGGCTGAGAGAGACAGGAAGAGAAACGCAAACAAGAAGAGAGACACAAACCGACCTGGCATCCAGGAACCTGGAGCGTAGGATCATGACAGCTTCGCAGGTGCTCTGTTTCAGCTGCATCTGGATGGAGCTGAACTTGCGGTGGATGATTCCCACCATGCGCTCGATCTCTTTGGGCGAGATGGGCCGCGTACGGGACTGTTCCCTCAGCAGGTTCATCACATGGTTGGTGAACTCACTGCAAGCCTGCATGGGAGGAGGGGAGAGCAAGAGGTGAGAGGGGTTTAGGAGTGAGGGTGAGAGAGAGAGAGAGAGAGAGAGAGAGAGAGAGAGAGAAAGAGAGACAGAGAGACAGAGAGAGAAAGAGAGAGTGAGCAACAGCAGTTGTTGCCATGGTAGTGGTGCCAGCTTTCCCTGGCATGCCGAAGCCAAACATTGTCATTAGAAACTGGATTGTTCCGGTCTTCAGTTCTGATTGGCTGAGTCATGTGGGGAGCTGTTGTAAAATACCTGATAAATGCACACCTGTGACCACATAAGTGTTAATTGAAATATCAACATGCTAACCGAAAATCACCACTCATACCAGTACTACAGCCATATTGCTTATTATTATTGGTTAAAATAAAAAGTTGTGTTCTTTTTAATTACAATGGTGTGTTACCGCCGTTTTACTCTACTTAGCTCTACTTAGCGTTGTGGCTGACAGCACCTCTTGAGCTGTTCGGACTAACATACCTGTTCGTATTTCTCCAGTTCGGAGTGGTAGATCTGTCGTATCTGGGCTAGCTTGGCTCTGTAGTCTGAATGCTCTATGCTCCCGTCGCTAGGTGACCCCCCGGCTGCCGCAGCAACTGCCGCCGCCGCTGCAGAGGCCCCGCCCTTCTCTGGACCCGAAACACCCTCTGCTAACAGCATGTTGTCCAGTCGCATGATCTGTGGGTCTGGAGGGTCCTCTTCTTGGATGCCTCGGATACTGAGGACTGTGGATGTGGGAGGAGAAGGAGAGAAACTGTCATGGATCGAATGTGGTGTAGTCAAGTCAAGTCAAAGACACTTCAGCGGGACGGAGGCTTGTTGCTTGAACCCAGGGCTTCCAGCTGAAAGACAGTTTACTTACTCACTATGCCACCCTGCTGATCTGCTCCCCTTACTTCCTGCTACTAAATTCTGTTGCTAAACAATATTAGCCTGGCAGCATTATGTTTATTGAACATACTATCAGGAGGTTTTGGAAACTGCTTGGATCATGCGTTCAATCTTTCTCGATAAATGGCTCTGGGAGGATTCAGAGTAGAGACGGTGATGGGTGATAAGAGTTGAGGGAAAAGGGAGATAGAATAGCAACTTTGTATGTCCCTTGTATGTAATGCTGTAATCTGCATTCAGAATTCCAAGTTCAGCCATCTTGGAAAAACAGGGTGCACGTCACACAAGGATGTGTTAGACAGACTAAATAATATCAGTAGTGGAGGAAGGCAAGCTTTATACACACAACCCCTTGATGTTCAGTCAAACCTCTATCCCCATGTCCAAAAACTGTGTAATACCTGCTGATCAGTAGCCCGTTTCAGTACAATGAATTTAAATGATTAATAGCCAATTTTTAGCTGTGACCATGCAGACCATGCATATAAGTTTCTCAGGAAGCCACGCTTCCTGCAGACTTTCTTCCTGCAGCAGACTTTCATGTGGGTGTCCTGGGATTTTTTCTCGGTGTTGGCAAATGATTCAAACAGAGTTTGACACTCTTGAACCCAGCAAGCACAGACAGTTTACATAATGCTATTTCCCATGGTCAATTTCAAAGATAGCATTTTTCCATCAAGATACTAAGAAAAACGTTACGCCCCACAGCAAAATTAATGTTTTACTTTGATCAAATTGATTGAAATTGGGCCTAAATAACATTAGGCCTAATCATGAACATGCCTATTAGTGACTGCACAATCTAAACAAGTTCTTTAGGATGCCACTTGTCACAACGGCCCCAGTAAGGTAACCTGCACCAATCTGGTCACAGCTCATTACAAATTATGTGTTTGTATCAGCATACTGAACATGCCAGTGTGTTATACTGTTTTCCAGTAAGTAGCCTAAATGTTGCAAATATTCATATAATTAAAAAGTAAGTAAAAACTTCCCCCAGCGCTGCACCTAATCAATGATGGTAAAATGAAAGAATCACAGAAAACAATGTAATGCTAGACAAACCAGTGTTTGGTTTTCAGTATGGTTTGAATCAAGTATTTTCACAATTTTAAATAGAGTATATTCTACTTAAAATTGTGAAAATACTTAATTCAGTATATTTTTCACAAACTGCATGCTACAGCATACAGCATAATTAGTAGGGACAGTTGTTATTGTTTGAATTGTGTATAAAGTGTACAGTTTTCAGTACAGAACAATGCAGTTCCCTTGTTAGCCAGCAGAGGGCACTATCTTACAATACAGAACCAACAAGAGGCACATTTCCAGACTGCATTTAGATTCTCTCATTTTGTTCTTTCCTTCTAACTTTTTCTTGACGTCGCTCATTAGAGTGTCCTTCAGCAAAGACAAAGGAAAGTTATTATCCAAGGAAAAATACTCAATTTCCAGAGCAATCTCAACAAAGTCAATCATTATCTGCCAGGCACTCAGCCCAGTCGAGAAACAAGCCCCAGCTTCTAATCTCATACGACCTAGACACTTGGCTTGGCCCAGTCTATTCCTAGACAACATGTGACAATGGCCACTAATTGCCTTCATGGGGCAATGTTGCTGAAAAAATTAGAATAACCTACAAAGAAATAACTTTTAGTGGCATAGCCTGGCATCACCAGAGCAACTACAGGGATTAAAATGTCCAGTCTGTGCCGCGATCAGACAGCCGAGATGAGACACTTCAGAGAAACCATGGTTTGATAGTGCAGGAGGGGCTGCCATACACACTGGATGACATAAGAAACTTAGCTATAGCTCTGTTTGTGTGCCTGTGTTTGATGGGGGGGTGTAAGGAGATCAAGTCTAAGTAGCGTCTGTTAGTCTATGCACTGGGGCTGGCGACACGCACATTGTGAACAGAGAGAAAGAGAGAGACAGAGAGAGAGAGAGGGGGAAAGAGAGAGAGGAGAGAGGACAGAGTGAGACAGAAAGAGAAAGACAGGGAGGGAGACAGAGATAGAGAGAGGGGGAGGGAGTGAGGGAGAGAGGATGAATAGAAAGAAAAACACTAGCTGTTGCTATGGTAGTGATGCCAGCTTTCCCTGGCATCCCCAAGCCAAAAAAAAACAACACACACACACACACACACACACACACACAAGCACGCTCGCACACACACAGCCGTTAATTAACGCTGGCTCTTAAGGAGCTACTAAAGACCCTGTGAAAAATGAATGCTCATTTGAGAGGTCATTAATTTGCACAGTTATGCAAATTAGGTGGCAATTACTGCGTAGTTCCAGGGATCGTCTCACATTCATAATCCCACAACGAGGGCTATGACAGCCTCCGCATCTGGCTAACCGCCACAACCGTCTACAGCGAACACACACACACATACACACACACACTTATGAACAATAACACTCAATGTGATCACCTCTAATTTTACCCATGTACCCAACACTCAGTGACCTCCCAACCCACATTATGTGCACGGCATTGCATACCCCCTATGGAAAATTTAACATAGAGCGCATGAGAGTGCTGCACCTAATACCTTAGTGTGGCAGGTTAACCAGATTACAATATAATCCAAACGCTCAATAATCCATACACACTCACAGTCTAAGCAAATGTGTGTGTGGTAGGTGCGCATGTGTGCATCTCCCATGGCTGCAGATAACAGACTGTAAAGAGGATCCCCCAGTTTCTTGGAAGTATGGAAGAAGAGGGGGGGGATTAGCAAGGCTTACAGTTTACAGCTTACAGAGAAGTCCTTCTCTGCCTCCCCACTCCGCGCCCCCCCCTTCCCCCTCTTCCTGCATTTATTCTTCCATACTTTCCAGTGCCACAGTCCCTCTCTCTCCCCCTATCTCTCACCATTCCCCAATTTCAACCACGCTGGCTCTCTCCCTATCTCCCTCTCTCTATCTTCCAGTCAGTCCTCTGATAAGCTCTTTACACTCTAACGTTTTCTAAGTTTAACTGAGAAACTTGTGTAGCGGGGAAGATGAGAGAGACAAGACGAGGGAAATAAAGTTAGAGAAAGAAAAAAAGGGTGATGAAAGATGCAGCCTGGTACATGGGAGAAATAACGAGGGCAAAAATTGCGGAATTATATTCAGAGGTAAAAATATACAAGCAGAGAGAGAGAGGAGAGGGAGAAAGAGAGGACAGTGACAGAGTGAGAGAGAGTGAGAGAAAGACTGCTATGTTTGAGGGAGCCAGGTCCCATTAATTTTAATTAATCCATAATTAGTCTGGATTATGGGCCAGCCTCCCAGACTGCCCACTCTGTAGAGCATACACACACACACACAGTGTGAGGGAGAAAGAGATGTTGACTGAGCTGCTGTCCATGACATCTCGTGGTAAAGAGTGCTGTGGCAGAGTAAGCCGGCTTTGTGAGCCCACCAGGGGCGGTGGGTGGCAACTGCCCCCCAGTGAGAATGAGTGTTAGCGGTGTGGGCTGACAGGACTCGGGGTCTGGAGATTATCAACTGTCTGCCAATCCATGAAACACAACCATTACAGCCTCTCCCTCCAACTCATCCATCAATCTGTCTGTCTGTCTCCCCCTCTCTCTATCTATCTCTCTCTCTCCCACTTTCATTTTCGTTTCTTGTCCCGTTCCCGCCTCTCTGCTTTCTTACTGCCACTTTGCCTCTAAAAATGAAGTCCTATTTTGTACCTTGGAATACTCTCAAAAATAGACAAAAAGAGGGAAGATAAAAATAGAGGGATGTATGGGGAATAGCGTGGCAGAGGGGTCAGAAAGGAGGAAAAGACAGAGACGGATATAGGATGACAAGGAAGTGGACAGATATATCCAGAGAGAGAGAGCGGGAGGAGTATACATCCTAGAAAACAACAGTGTTTTTGACTGCCACCATCATGTGAGGAGTTATTTTTAATGGTTCTAACTTGGGACGGAGAGGAAGAGAAGGAGACAATGACGACAGAGAGAGGGAGGCAGAGAGAGAGCTTGGCCGAGACAAAGGGAGAGAACTACTTTCTAAACATCCACAACTATTTACGTGTCTGAAAACCCAGAGAGCAAGAGAGGGGGAGAGGCAGAGAAATAAAAATGTCGAGTGAGAAAGCAGTTTCTTCTCTGAGGATTTTGGCCAGTTAATGAGCAGAATGGTAGTGGTCAAATGGGCATGAAGGAGCAACAACACACCGGGGGACAGGGGAGTGGAACAGCAACTTTCCAGCAGAGTTGAATAGGTAGGAGCGGAGGCAAGCAAGAGCAACTTTCTCCCCCTCTCATGATTCGAGAAAGGCGGGAGAATCTTCCCAAGAATCCCTCTACCACTCTTTCATCTTTACCCTTCTCCCGCACTTTTCTGACCCTCGCGCCAAACTGTTTCCTCCCCTGTAATGCATTTCCCGTCTTTCCTACCGCTCTCTTTCTCTCTCCCCCTCCTCTGCCAGTGTTGTAAACTCAGACTGTGACAGTGTAAAAATCAAAGTGAATGACAGTGAGTAGGTAAGACAACTAGTTGCCTTGGAAACTATGTATCCCTCCTGCTGCCAACCTCAGGCCTCCTCTTTCCAAGGTAATTGAATGGAATTAGGTAATAACGAGAGCTGCTGTGCATCTCACACTTCTCTGTGCTTTGTGTGGAAGGGGTCCTCTACATCAGTCCTGCTGGTTTTCTATTCTGCCAGCTAGTTAATCGCATTCACCTGTCCTCCCATGCCTAAACAGTCCCCGATGAGACAGCTAGAATGAAAAGTACCTGGCAAAATAGAAAACCAGCAGCACTATGGACCCTGAAGTTGAGAAAAACTGCTCTACATGACACCTGAATCAGGGTGGGGATGAATGACGATCACTGAGTCTGGAATAAAAACCATCTCATATTTAGCATGAGATGGTGTAAAATCTTTACATCAACTAGCTTGTTTACTACCAACCAGTATTCTGCTACTATTCAGTTTATTTGTGTGATTCACAAGCAATTAAAGCTACTTCAACATATGTTTTCTCAACTGCTGGCATAAATTAACATTGTTAATCAGATTAGACAATCCTGCTGCTCCCATGCATTTCTCAGTCAAAAGCCTCTGCTATTATGACACTGCTTGACCCCTCCTTGTATAAGCTCTTCCAGCCTTTTCACCCACTGAGCAATTGAAAGAGAGCATTGAAATCACCTAGGCAGCCAGCAGAGGATGCCTTGTAATATATTGCATCACAAAGTGAAGGGCACGAGAGTGAGACACACAAGAGCAAGGGAGGGAGAAAGAGAGACAACGACATTAATAAGAAGTAAGATTAGATGAATGAAAGCTAGGTGAATGCAGCTGGCCTTACATACTGCAATCTGCTTATCTGTCTCTTTCTGTCTGCCATCTCTTTCTCTCTCTCAGAATTGTTGTGATCATCACAACCACCAATATGAACAATAATCTATATTATATTTTCAGAAAAGCATTCATTTATGCATTGTTTTCCCTTAAAAAAAACTCAATCCTCATATAACTATCATCAATTTGATATATTAAGTATGATGTATAAGATTTTTGTCAGCCTTAAACGGCAGCCTATCTCAAATAAAAAGGTGGTAAACTGGGTTGAAGTGGGTTTACACTGGATATACTGAAGGAGTAAAGATGTTTATCCTAATTAGCGTGTAACATTTGCATTCATTGGTTGATATGAAAAAAGCAGCAGTCAATTAGCAACTCACCTGTCTTTTCTTTGATCTCGCACAGGACACTGAAGAGGGCAGGTTTCATTCTGTGGCAGTTTAACGCATGTTTCCTTTTATGGAAAACAAAAGAACGAGAGAAAGAGAGAGAGAGAGAGAGAGAGAGAGAGATTGTGAATTATGATGAACCCCTCTGTGACTACACACACTAACACACTCATATACACGCACACCAGCATTAGATCATACACCCATACACACGCACGCAGAGCAAGTCAGTGTTAAACAGATTGGCTTTAGAGGTGTGTGTTAAGTGTGCCACCAGACTAGTTTAAGCCTTTTACTGAAAACAGGCCTGAGCACATAACTATCTAATCCACCTGAACTTACTCACCTCAATGAAGAGAGGAGAGAACAGCAGAGGAGAGGAGAGGAGAGGAGAGCAGAGCTGTGTTTGCATGCACATTATTAGAAAATTGACTGCACTCTGCACAATGAAACCAACAAAACTCTGTGGAGAGAACAAGACTGTGTGTGTGTGTGTGTGTGTGTGTGTGTGTGTGTGTGTGTGTGCTAAATAAACTTAGCCAGGTGATGGTATTGGTGATGAATAATTCTAGGTCATATGAAACAGAATCATGTGTCCGGTGGCCTTGTGCACTACAGCACTCCAACCTCTAGAACATTACAGAGCCAGGAGACAGTCAGCGGGGTTACAGGTCAGAATTTACTGTATCCTACAGGAGGCTGGTAAATATTACACCATAATAACACAGCACCCTATGAATTAACACCTATGAACTAGTGTGTGTGAGAGGAGGGGGCAGGACAGGGGTAGTCTGGGTCATAGGGGTCATGGGGGCTATTTACAGCAGACATGGGGTCAAACCAAGTGAAATTCGATCCCCTCACCCTGCAACCGATAAGCAGCTTCACACCAACACTGCTAACACCTCCCTCCCTCACCCCCACACTCCCAAAAGGCCATCTACATTTCAAATGTGGGAAGAGAAAGCGCCCCCCCACCCCCCCACCCCCCCACACACACACACACCTCTCTCTCCAGGCCTTTGTCGTTATTCAGCGTTAATGGCGTGATGGCCGATCAATCAGAGGCGGCTCGCAAACTCATCGCACTTAATTAGCCCGCTGGGCGGTCATGAAACTTACGAGTATTTATACAGAGGAGGACAGCGGGATGCAGTGTGTGTGTGTGTGTGTGCGCGTGTGTGTGTGGAGGGTAAACATAAACCCACCTAAACTCAGTTTAACCACCTTCATATTTGCGGAATAATTTCGTCCTGCCCAAGTTATAGGCTGACATAAATCTTTATGACCTAAATTCCTAATAGACATCATAGTAAGTGGCATCAAACTGATGCAATTTAAATGGGGACAGTGTAATTTAAAGGGGGGGGGGGGGGGCACTATTTTTTCTGAAAATAGAATTGTTTTTTGTTCATGTTTTCTTGTTTCATGATGATACCCGACACTGGATGTCTTAGTTAACACACCTTTATTTAACACTACAACACTGTGTGTGTGTGTGTGTGTGTGTGTGTGTGTGTGTGTGTGTGTGTGTGTGTATGCGTGCGCGCGACCATGCAAGAATGAGGGGATCCCATGATCATTTTCTCCTGCAGGCCCAAAACAAACTCTTCCTACCAGCTCCTATTCACACATTTTGTCCTCGCTCCCCACAGGCCAATCAGGCTCCTTCCTCTGGTCTTACTCCTGTGTTATTACCTGGCCTGGGCCTCGTCCAAACTCTCGTCTGTGATGGCCATGATCTGCTGGAGGATGTCACCGATGTCCTGCTGCGGCTGGCCGAGGCTATGTTGCTTCCGTATGGCGTCAGGATCCACCACGTCCCCCTGAGTCAGTCCAGCTAGTCCAACAAGACTCGACATCATGCGGGCCTGGTCATCCATACCTTTCGCAAAAATGTCGTTTTGACAAGATGGGGGGAGTAAATGTGACAGTTATTCCACTGTAGATAAAAAGGGGGAGGAGGGAAGGTGGCTGGAAAGGGGGGGGGGGGCTCCTTTTCAAAGAGGTAACTTTCACCAATATGCTGCACTTGAAACTTGAAACACGGAGAGGTTGAAAAGTTGTCAGAAAAATGCAAAAACCGTAGGTCACAAAACAGAGCAGTGTAGCCTGTTAGGCTCCGTTGGGGCTATTGGCACCAGCGCATATCCTGGTCCGAATAACAAAGGAAAAGAGAAAAAAGTGCACCCTTACCATTTACTTGTCTGAGTAAAGTGACAAAGGCAAAGCGATTAGGCCTCTACAATCTGCGGTGCTTCTTTGGCATGAGAGGGCACGATTCACAAAATACTACTGTAAGATACTATTGTAAGATTATGAGGAGGGCGCGCGTATGCATGGTTTTTCTTCCAGTGTAAAGACAAGACCGGGAGGCTCCGGAGAGGCGAGGAGGCTTCGACAGGAAGAGAAAGGTAGAGTATCTGAACGGCCAGCCATGCAAACGACAAAGAGATGGAGAGTGGGCTTGCTACGAGCAAGAAAATGGCAACAATTACCACACTGGCTCGTTACAAATGTAACTCATTCCTGCTTTGGAAGACTGTCCGGCCTGTTTCCAAATCGCTGCCTCTGCAAACGCCAAGGAAAAAAACACTGTAGAAAAACCATAGGCTACCCTTGCGTTTTGAACGATGGTAGGACCAGTGGTATAGCTTATTATCTAATGAACAGAGAGTCCAACGTGACCGTTTTATGGTTGCCGTCTTCGCTATTATTCATAAGTCCCAAAGACCTGCACGGTCATTAAAAGTGTGCGACCGACAGAATCACATAAAATACGGACTGAAAAAGATAATTACGAGGAACTCCATCCAGCTTGTTTCGTCTGGTTCCGTCCAAGTCCAACAATACCCAGTTTATACTATTGGTTGTTCCTTATTCCCGTTTTCTTTCTCTGCGCGGCTCTCTCCCCCTCCTGCTCCACTCCTCCCAGAGCTACATTACCGATCACACACGGAGCAAGCTGTGCTCACCACTGTCAAGCTAGACAGGATAACAAAGACGTGATTTCCGGTCACATTTTTCAAACTAAAAGCCCTATTAACAATCATGTTCAAAGTATAAGTAAATAAAGAAATTAAAATATAGGATACATTTAGTTGAGGAATCTATAGTAAATTAAAGTACAATTATTGTTTTGTTTTTTCCAATATGCCCTTTTGGCAGCATAGACGTAAGCCAATGCAAGATGTCATATACTGGGCTGCCAAAATATACAGACTCAATCACAAAACAAATACCAAAGAACTTTGAAAGGATAGTACTAGGCTACTATCTACTACTCTACTACTACCTTGGAAATGTCTATATATCTCTATATATCTGTTTAAGGGGCAATAAGCAAGATCTTTACTGCCCCATAGCACAAAATGTCTACAATATATCTGCGAGGGGTTGATAGGGCTGTTGATCATTACCAGTGACTCAACGATTACTTTGCCAGGTGCTGAAATTTCTGGCTTTCAAAACATACATTCTGGTCCAAACTCTGTTTTCTCTGTTACTCTCTCCCCATCAGAGACCTGTCATTTTAAAATGACTCGAAGTTAAAAAATAAAAATAAAAAAATAAAAAAGAGAGAGAGAGAGAGACCTGTCTATGTTATTGCACTAATTGCCAGTAGAAGTAGTCACAGAGGCCATAAATGACTTAATGCATCTTTACCCCAGTTTTGGCACAATAGTTCCTAAAAGCTATAAAATGGTGTGAATACCCAGTGTGAAGTCAGCCAGTATAAGCCACCACTGAAATACCCTGTGCCTGCCACAACCATAGCAAGCAAGCACAAAACTTATGCCAGATAACTGAAGGAAGGATGTATATCTTGCAAAAGTCCATTTTAACCCCCAGCAGTGGCACGTGCATCATCGTTCCTAAAAATGTCTTTGCAGTCAGGCCTCCAAGCGCCAGTGTCGGTGCTTTTATTTTGAAGGCAAAATAGCTTAAATTCCGGTCTTGTTCTGGCTGCCTCTGGTTGCCTTGACGCAGCTTCAGTCCTCATCCCCTCGCCCTACGTCAGCGGGCCCCGGGGAATGGTGCAGTTTCATTTGAGACCGCGGAGAGGCCAGTTCATCAGTTCACCATGGAAACAATCCTTGTTGTTGTTGTTGTTTTTTGTTGTTGTTACTGTTGTCTGTTGTTATTATTATTATTATGAATAATAATAATAATAATAATAATGATAACATAGTAATAGGCTAGTAATAGTAAGATTCTCAGCCCCAATGAAAAATCACCATAATATTCTGATATTCCAGTACAGGAATGTCTAGTGGGGGTTAAAGAGGGAATACTCTCAGAGTCTCCAAACAAGAGGGGCCCGAAGTGACACTGTACTAAATTAGAGGCATCAGGGTGGTTGTGTGTGTGTGTGTGTGTGTGTGTGTGTGTGGTGGTGGTGGTGGTGGTGGTGGGGGGGGGGGGGGGGGGGGGTCTTGTCAGGGGGCCTAGAATTCCTAGAGGCGCCTCTTTTCTTATAGGGATTTATACTGTGTCTGTGGTACTACTCAATAGTGAGTTCATGTTTGTCGTATTGTAGGCTACTTCATGATATTTTTTATTTCCTATGGCATCACTATAATATTCATATAGGATATTATGGTTTATAATTTTGCTTAGATATTTGTGTAGTATCCTTCTAAAATGTATTGCTCTTTTTTGTGAGGGTGGTTTGTAAGATCATCTGCATTAAGCCAATCAGACAGGCCACCATGGTAGCCACCCTTGTTGTCAATGGTGATGATGATAATCATGTCAGCTTTTGTTTGTAAGATGCTCTGCTTTAAGACAATGAAGTCTTTCTAGACAGGCAGTAGTTCCCAAACTGGGGTTTCCAGAGGATCCCTATGTAGCAAAATTAAGAATAGTTTAATTTCACAATTATTTCAGTCACTGGACATGTGCACAATGAAAGAATGTAGCCTTTAGGGATGGTTGTATTGAGCATAGGTTCCCAGTAGGCAGTTATGTAATTCTGGTTCAAGTCATATGTAACAGCAGCATCTTCTCAGAAAGGGTTCTTTGGGACAAAATCTTATCGAATGGTGGTTGGTGGTCTAATGCAGATCTATTTGGAGGATTGCTGACATGAAAAAAGTTTGGAAAAACCCCTGAAAGAGAGATAAAGAGAATATTTCAAAGGTATCATCTGGCCTTACCTCAGACATGGCTATAGCATCGGTCTGAGCCCTTTTGTTCCGTGAAGATTGAGTCATTCAGCTATCCTCTAATGAGAAAGCTGCTGTTGAAGACAGAGGAGTGACTGAGTCCTCACGCTTTCAGCTAATGACTTAATTAGCTCTGTGTATTGTGTGTGTGTGTGTGTGTGTGTGTGTGTGTGTGTTTGAGTGACAGTAGGATAGGGATAAATATACACAAGTAATATATTTTTTCGATCTTTATTTTCATTTTTGTATATCATTAGCTTACAGTGTCTGCAACATTTGTGGCATCAGACCATGAAATTCTCCTGACATGCATTGTATATAATTTCCATTAAAAGGTTGTAAATTATGTTTCCACAATGCAGTCTCACATAAGAAGAGCAAAGCTACGCACAGTAAGAACTAGAGCATGTCTACTGCTTAGTGAAGGATTGTATGGTTTCTTCCAAAGCCTGAACCCATAAATTGAGAGTTTCAGACAGCTGTACCCAGTCCCCTCATTTGATTGGCAGCTTGGTTGCCATAGCAGGGGGAGAGGGGGTGGGGGGGTAGAACGTTGGGACATTAGCCCGCCTCCTTTCAGGATGATTGACGGCTGGTCTGGAAGAGGGGGGAGGGCAGGAGCCGTGGTTTAGAGTTTCATTTACACCCCCACTTACCACCACCTCCTCCATTACCTCACAGATCTGGAGGCTGTGTCTGTGTCTGTGTGTGTGTGTGTGTGTGTGTGTGTGTGTGTGTGTGTGTGTGTGTGCGTGTGCGCGCATGTGCTTGGTGGATTGAAGAGGGGCCAGGGAATATAGTATATTTTTTCTTCTCAATTCAGTGTGATTGAGGCCTAATGCTTTTGAGAGCACAGGGAACAGAAACATCCTTAATGTTACCCCACAGATATCTAAAGCCTAGAGTGTGTGTGTGTGTGTGTGTGTGTGTGTATACATGTGTTTGTTTGCACACGAGCGTGCTAGTGTTAGTGCATGTGTGGCAATGGCCAGCCTGTCACTCTGATAGAGACAGGAGGCCATCTAATGGAACAGATGAATGAATCCCACGACATCGCAGGAAACAACACAACGGCTGAAACTGCTCTCTCTCTCACTCTATCGTTCTCACATTTACAAACTCACACTCACACACACAGCTACATGCACTCTCAACACGCAGACACACATATTGCACAGGCACAAATACACACTCACACACAAACACACAGAAACACTGACGCACACACACACACACGCACTCTGGCAATTTGCCCCTTTCTCCCCCTTGGTTAAATCTCAGCAGATTACTGCTGGCTCATTCTCATTAATTGGTCAATCAGCCAATTAAGCTAAATGCCCTGAATAAACACTGATTTCCTTTCTCGCCCAGATGGAACAGTCCACCCGCTCCAACCCCCCTACAGCCACCCCCGTGGTCTGCTCTGCATGTTGCCATGCCAACGGGGACCTGAGCACCTCTGGATGCTCCATCTAAGTGTCTGTAGCTCATCTCTCTGTCTGTCTGCCTCTTTCTCTCTCTCTCTCTCTCTCTCTCTCTCTCTCTCTCTCTCTCTCTCTCTCTCTCTCTCTCTCTCTCTCTCTCTATTTCACACATACACACACACAGATGAAGGTTGATTAAAAAAGAGTGTTTATGTCTACTATGAGTGTGTATTGTCTGGTGCTATCAAAGGCCCAAAGATATGTGATGACATAACAGTGAACTGAACTGTTTATATGGTGCAGCTCCAAGCATACTGCATAGAAAAAAAGATAAACAATCATTAAGAATAACCTTCCTAGATATTTACAATTTGTCTGGATTATTTGCATTCTATATGTGCTTACTTCCTTCTCAACATAGCAGATGCAAACATCAAAGATCCTTTCACCTGGTGAGGAGAAAGAGGACGTGAGGACACAAGAAATTCAACCTCTCTGTATTCGACCCTGCTGGTGTGGCGCCACTGCAGCCTATTGCCTGGTGTCATTGTCATGAAGATTATCTTGTGTCACCAAGGCATTCACATTAAAACAGTACATTAAACCAGATGTGTGTGACCGTGTGTGTGTGTGTGACCGTGTATGTGTGTGTGTGTATTTCCCATTTCCTTGCCAGTTTTCCCCTCTGTCTTTTCCCCTGCCCTCTTTTACCCCACTGCTCTTTTTCCCCTTTCATCTCCCATGTATCTCACATTCCCTCTCCTCCCTGTTATCTCCTTCCGCGCCCCTTGTTCTCTCCGTCACACACCTCTCCCCATCCCGCCTGCCTCCTTTCTCCTTCTGCCTTCTCCCTCGCCCTTTCTCCACCACCCTTCCCCCCCTTTTCCATTATCCTTCTCTCACTCTCTCTCCCACCCTCAATCTCCCCTGCTCTCCCTCATTTTCATGTAAATGAGAATCGATCTTTCTCTCAACACTCTAACCCTTCTGTCTATCCCTCCCCCAACACACCTAACGCACCTATGTATGTGCAGCGTTTGATTGTGAAGGAACAAAAATTAAATGTTTATCTCTTCCTAGGTTATTTCTCTTCAGATCAACGATTGTGACTGGAGTCAGTGTGTATGGAGTCCAAAAATATCATAATATCAAAACTGTAAAATACCATATTTTACAGTTAATGCACAGACAATGAATAATGAACAAACAATATCTATGGAAGCTATGGAAATTGATAGACACCAGCTAGACTGTATTAGTCAGACTTGTTTTATAATACTGCCATCTTGCGTTCAGGTGAATTGGCAATTTATTCTGACGTCGGTAGCGCGTGGCTTGATGGGAGTTGAAGTCAAAATGGAATCAGTACTTCCTGCTTTGACGAGGAAAGCCAAAGAATTTCGGCTGATATCTAAAAAGTTGTTCACCCGCCACAAGATCAAACCTCAAAGGAGTAAAAGTGAATACAGAGGCGGGGTAAGTATGTATCTTGGTGGATATTTCAGTATATTCGTGAAACACAAGGAATCAAAGTAGTTTTGCACACGTAGCAGCGAAGTTATGTCAATGAGACAGTCAACGTCTATTGTGAGGCAAGCTCAACAACATTTTGTCGTGTGTGAATTGCTTGAGTGACTCTGCTTGTTTATATGGGAAGACCATTCACTAAGAATTCATTTTTTATTCTGATTTTTATGGACTAGGCTACGAATCGGGAGCTAACTTCAGCTTCGTGTACGACTGTCCATAAGAATAAATATATTTGCCCATGAACGTTTCTCTGCCATAACTTAAATTAGAGGCTTGAAGTTCTGTTAGGCTACTTGATGTCAAATTTATAGCCACTCCATAGTGAATGAGATAGATAGAGAAGGTGGTAAAAAGTGTGATAATGCTACTAGAGTTACTAGGGTTGTAAACTGGCTGGTTACCTACTAAAGTTGTTGATAGACTTGGCAAACTGTCAAGTCACGATTAATCTGCATTTGGCTGGTGTCGATTTCCCTTCCTGATACTATCTATAATAGGTTAGAGTTTATTATGGAACAAGAAAGTAAAACAAAATAAATCTCGCCTCAATTCAGTTTTTACATCACATGTTCCCAGGCTTAGTTCTCTTGTTTCTGGCATTGGGACAGATAAGATAAGGTAAGATAAGATGCACTTTGTTGATCCCCTAGGGGAAATTCGTGTGTCACAGCAGCAATGCACAGTACAGTAGCAGAACAAAGTACAGGGAAGGTGATCATATAAACAGATATCACCCAGATTGTCCTAGATAACAGGGATAACAAGAATTATTAGACTGAATAGTATATTTACTGCCTGAGGGATAGCATAAATTATTAGACTGGATAGTATTCCACTTTTTAAGTCATCACTGTTCTCATGGTCACAACACGGATCTCATAACACCATTAAGTCCCAGAGAAAGCACACACATACACATGAAAAAATGCAAACATGCTGTTTTGATTTCTTCTAGGAATAAAAAGTGACAGGATTTTATTTATGTATTTATATTCATATTTAAACCTCTGTCCTCCTCTCCTGCTTTCGTCTGCCTTCCTTGCATCTTTCTCCACTCCCTCTTCTTCCTCAGATGTCTTTGATGGAGCGTGGGGGACTTGCTGTCAGACCAGTGACATCATTGGCCTGGACCTCCAACAGCAGCACGTGCCCCAAAGACTTCAGCCTGGTAGGGACAGAGATGTAGATTAAAGGTTTATACCACTGCTCATACACTCTGCACAGGGCCACACATGGGGAGTTATGGGTATCCACAGGGCACAGAAGCAGACTGGCACAAAACAAGTACAGCTTCTGCACAGTCTCGTTGTGCCTTTGGGGTGGCCATGTAGAAGACCTAATTTGAAAGTTTGCAAACAACCAGGAGCCAGGCATATGCCAGTTTTACTAGACAGCGGCCCCACGCACTGCCAAGTGAGAACACCGCAAAACTAAGTATACAGTGACTAAAAAAATACAGTGCTTGCTTGGGGCTGCATGCAAAAGTTGTCCAGAGGAAACAGATTTAGGTTCGTTCGGTTTCCATCAGGTTTCCATCTGGAAAATCAGACAAGGCAAAAGCACAAAGACTGGCCTGGATTCATAGCTTAAACTAAAGAGGGGCTGAAACACCCAAGCGGCTTGATCCATGTATGTGACTGTCTGGCTCATTTTGGAGGTAGGACAGACTGGCAGCCAGCAAATCACCACTGTTTACACAACTAAGTGATGGAGGGAGGGAGCATTAAATCTGCTTTACCTTGCTTTGATAACTGACTAGCTGCAAAACACACTTCCCACTCTATGAATATACTGACATGATCCCTAGTTGATCAGCTGCCTTAATCTCTTTTATGGTGAATATGTAATGTATGTATGTATGTATGTTAGGCTGCTTGGCTTGTTAGCAACTGATCCATTAGCAAATGTAGTTTACTAACTTTAACATACTACATACATACATTGAAACACTGTTTATAAAACAATTGTGCTTTATTGTAAAATACAAGAGTATGTATTGTCTTATGATCATAAAAAGATTTCACTATATATCACCCTACATCACTGTATTGCAGCAGTTCTTGTAAAATAATTGCGAGGAAGAACCCAGAAGTAAGTTCTCACATAGTGGGAACTCATGTAAATTTGAATACAAGAGATGATTGTGGGAGTTGTGTGAAAAGTCACAGCTCAGTTGTGAAGGTTTATGGTTAAAGTTAATTTTCACTATGACACAATTTTTACTCTTTGTTAATTAGATACTGCTCGTTAGAACAGATATGATTTTTAGAAAATGATCTTCTCAAGTGCTGTAAACTGTGATGTGTGAAGAGTTTGATAGCAACCAGGTACAGAGGAGCGACTTACCACCGACTAACTGATTTGAATTTCTGATTTGTGGCTGGAAAATTTGATTACCCTTGGTGAATTTAAACACTTTTTTTAAAAAGACTTGGAAACACATTGTCTAAATTGTTAGGTTTTTTTTTTTACCCCCAATCCCAATTTTACCCCTACTTGATTTGAAACTGTATTTGACATGATATAGTTTTATGTTTCTATTTTGTAAGTTATTTTCTTAGTTTCATTATCTGTAACTTGATGTATGTTTAATTGCTGCTGTCTTGGCCAGGTCTCTGCAGAAGAGATTTTAAATCTCAGTGAGACTTTACCTGAATAATAAAACTAAAAAATAATAGGTCATAGGTTATATATCTAACCCCCTTTCCTCTCTGTCTTTCTGTCATTCTGCAGATCAGCATCACAGAGGACGGGGCAGCAGCTAACTTCACGCGCAGCTTTGGGATGAAGTCTGGGTATTATCTCTGTTACAGCAAGGTAACAGACAGAGATTAGATCAGGGAGACACTTGCATAATTTAATGATCACTTTCCCTTGTGTCTCCGCGTTACCCCAATACATCATGCATGCCCTAACCCTCTGTTCTCTCCATTTGCCCCTCCTTTATTCCATTTTCCATATTCTCTCTCTCTCTCTCTCTCTCTCTCTCTCCCCCTTCCTCCCCAGGAATTGTCAGGAGGTATGGTGGTGTCTGATGTTCAGGTCATTTCGGACAAGGATAGTATTCCTCACGGTTACTGCTATATAGCGGAGTACCTGGAGCCTAGTGAGTCCATGCGCACACACAGATACACACACACATTCCTGACACTGGATGCAAAATGTAGGGGTCTGTGTGTTATTTTCTTGCTTCTGAGTTCATTTTCAGTTCGACCGACCCAGTTTTTCTGTATTTGTGTGTCCAGAGGCCTCTGTGTGGAAGAAGAAGCGTGTGTGTGTACGTGTCGTCCCAGTGGGCAGCGTGGACACAGCTGTGTTGGATATCAAGCTGACAGCCAAAAGCAAAATGATGTTGCAGCACTACACATGTGTGGGGTTAGTAGTACCACTCACACTGATGCATGAACACACACACACATAAATGTTAAACACAAACTTCATCATCAGAGTATTACATTACTTCTGTAACCTCAACACAACATGCCTTAATCTATAGGCTAATTTATATTCTAACTCTAAAATTCCTAAAATCCAAATCCAAATTTTGTCCTCACTTTTTCAGATTTTTCTATTCTTGTGGGGACATTTGTCATTTAAACCCCACACAATAGAAAACACACACACAGGTTACTTAATGACACTCAAGATAATTTTATCTTGGTGAATTTCCATTATCGGGATAATCGTGAATATCGTCACGAGCGTGAATATCCTCATGAGTGACTTGAAAAAGCTGTCTAGCTCACTAACGTACAGTCCTATTGATTTTATTTTATTTAAAGAACAGACTCACACAATGTTGCTATTTTTTATTTATTTATTTATCCTTTATTTATGCAGGGGGACCTTATAATTTATGATTACCTTATTTAAGATTGTTTGATTGTTTTTTTGCATTCATTCTGCTGTCCTTGCTGTACCTCTGTCTGTGTGATCTGAAAACAAAACAAGTTATTCATTTACTGTGCATTTACAACATATAACTAACTGAACCATGTGAATGCTTGGATATCAGGTTGATAGGTAGATTATTTTTATTAATGGATATTTTTCTCTCATTGTGATTACCTGCTGGGTGTTGGCGAGAGTCTGAATCTGTCCTTGTTTGTTTTTCACTGAAAAGGATGTTCACAAAAAAACAGATGTGTCCTATGATGCAATAAAAATATTTGTTTCTTAACAAAATGTAAGGTAAAGTGATTCCAGTATGTTTTAGTGCCATTTTAAGAGTTTTAAGCATATTTTGATGATTATCGGGATAATATCGTGAATCGCAATTATTTTGGCCAGGATAATCGTGACATGAAATTTTCATATCGTCCCATGCCTAGTATTCAATACTTAATTATTAACAATCTAGTAATTAATGTCTTATTGAATGTGTCATTTTCTCCAGAGACATCCATGGCTATGTGTTGTGGTGCAGAAAGGGCCATTTTTCTGGCCCCATGCCCCAAGCCAAGCCTCGCAGTGTCAGCCTGGACCTCCGCAAACTCTCCCTGGAGCAGCCGTCCCCTCCTCTGCCCCTCAGACCCAGGTATTTGTTTTGACAGTTCCACCGAGACACATGTTTAATGTAGAGAAGCCCTAAATTACAGCAATTCACATAAGCAACAGCAAAGAAATTTCCAACAAATCTGAATGATATGGATCAGAACATTGCAAACGTCGAAATCACATGTAACAGGATTGCAGTAAACACATAACTGCAGTTACAGCAAACACAGATTACAAATACTTTTGAAAAAAATAGGGATTGCACACGTGTTTGTTTGAAGAGAAAAGGACATTAAGATTGTGATTATAGACTCTAACATAATTCCTCACATCTTGAAATAATGGTGTTTTCACACTTTTTTTAAGTTGGCAGAAGTTCACCTGAAAATTTTTCTGGGTGTGCACTAATATCAGATGCTGGGCACTGTAATTCAGGGCAGGAGCGTCTGAGTATTCCCTCTTAAAATGCATCCTTTGATCTACAGTATAAGACAGGTTGGTTCCTGGAGACATGTTGTTCCTAACCGTCACCTACCTGTGTTTGTCTCTGCAGCAACCCTCCTCCTCCTCTGCCCTATGGCAAGCTAAGTTACAGGCGTTACAGCCTCCAGGCCAAGGACACCTTGGACAAAGCTGCCGATAACAGCATCCATGTAATCACAGGTACACCAAGTCTCTCTTGATACACACGATCACTGTTACCGATTGATCGCTTAATCTCTTCCTGTCGGCGATCCACTCACCTGTTCCCTACCTTCACTCCCCCTAGCTATAGATGGAGTTCCCTTTACCCTTCACCCAAAGTTTGACATCCAGACGAATGGCACGGTGCGTTTGCTGTTTTTAACATTACCAACAGTACTCTAAAGTTTAAAAATTAGCTGTTTTTTTCTACCTCACTCCATCTCTTATTCTCTCATTTTCACCCAAAACATCTAATATAAAAATGTACTATACAAATCTATGTGAATTTC
Organism: Centroberyx gerrardi; assembly: GCF_048128805.1. Classification (NCBI taxonomy): domain Eukaryota; kingdom Metazoa; phylum Chordata; class Actinopteri; order Beryciformes; family Berycidae; genus Centroberyx; species Centroberyx gerrardi. Next base: position 18,108,420 of record NC_135999.1, on the reverse strand, counting down.
TTTCTCTTTGCCTCTCTCTGTCTCTTAGACTCCTCAGCTGAACGCTCAACTAAACAACATTCGTATAAAGTCTCTCCAGGACATTGAAAATGAGGTAGGGTCATGTGTGGCTCTCAGTTCAGCTCTATGTTTTAGCACTTATTTGAACTCAAAATTGTACTACACATCAAATTTTTATTGCATACAAAATATCCTGTAACATAAATTCTTGAAGAAATTGGTGTTTATATCAATTATGTCCCCATATGACTTTAAATTTGTATTCTCTTATTCTAATATCCATTAACAGCACTGCGTGTTACGTTGTGTACTGTTCTTTGTACCAACTGTGTTTTAATTTTGCTTTTTCAGTATAGCTACACTTTCGCCGTGGAGGAATCTGCTGCCAAGAGAACCAGGCCATCCGTCCCAGCAGGAGGTGCCTCATAAGCTCAGTGACCTTTGCACTTTGCCACAGCAATAACGTCAGACTTGTGCTGCAGTGCTGTCTATAGGGCGTCCTCAGGATGATACCTCATGTCATGGTAGAGATGAAGGATGGTAATGGCTACATTTAGACTTATTATATGAAGTTTTAATAGGCTTTAGATGGCAAGTGGATTTATCATATTGGGGTCATTTGAAAGATTGTCCTTAGGCACTATACCTTCTCCCTGAGATGATAATCATATATCAAAGCCATTTGGGTGGTTTGGCTATTTTGGGTGCCATTCTGCTTTTTTTCCCTCCATTCCTTTTTTAATATCATTCTAAGTCGATGCTTAAAATTCCCACCTTCAATCATTCCTTGTTTCTGAAGACCAAAAGATAGGTCTGTTTGAATGGGATCATATATGTACTTATATTCTCTTGACTTGTCTTTATACTGTACGCCTTGGTGAAGAGACTTGTTTGGGTATGCAGCCATTGTAAGAGTATCTGCTGTTTGGGACTATTCATCTGCCACATTAAGTCCATCTTCTTTGCTATACATACATGCCTGAGAAACCAGAGATTGCACACATTCAGAGTAAACAAAAATATGAATCAAAAATGCATTTGATTTAATACATAATGAAGATGCATTTAGCTTTGAAGATGTGTGCTACTTGCACTGTCCTATCCTAATTATGGAACATTAAGGCCCTGTGTGTTTTGCATTATCTAAAGTGAGAAATGATTAAGGATTTCTTAAATAGTGCTGTAATATTGAGTCAGTGGTATCTTGGATGAATGTATGCTGCAGATGATGTAGAGACAGAACACAGCAGAGACACTACAGCATCAAAATTAAAGGCAGCATGAGAAATACATTGAGTATTTCTCATATTAAGATTACTATCAGAATTGTATAATTCTAAAAAATACATTACTAAATGTTTTTGTTCCAAGTGAATGGAGGAGGGTTGTATATTTTGCTCTTTGTGTTAGTCAGACTTACACAACATATGGGATAAAGGGGAGAGAATTGTTTTTAAACTCTGGGACAGAGTAAGTAGGGATCAGTTATTTATCTGCGTCAATGTACAATATATAAAGTAATGGTTTGTGGATTGTTTTTTATGGTTTGTATAATTAACCTTTAATGCATGGGAAAAAATAAAAACCTAAAATAAAGACTGAATGTTGTCTATTAATACAGGAGACTAGATTGGATTACTTTAGGTTTATTGCTTTCAGACACTACACCACCACAAAAAAAAAAAACAACCATCCTGCATTTTGGTACATTTGGAAAAGTCAGCCATAGATGTGAGAAAATCAGGTAGGATGTATAGTTTGAGACTATTCATGCTGTAATGTCAGCTAGCTAAATAAAAAATATAGTTGGATGAATACTCATTTTGCTGAGGAACCCTTAAATACTCAATGCTACCAATATGCTATCTTTGCTGCAAGATCTAATTTGATATTTAAATTCGCCCAATCAGGGTTGGAACTTGCAAGTCGCTTCCCTCATATCTTTGGCAGAAGGTCGACTACCAGAAATGTTTGGAAAACACATGAGATAATGAATGGAGTTTTTGGACAAAGTCAGGTTTCTAGTATTCCTCAGAGGAAAAAGAAATGCTCGTTTTTTTTTATTTTTATTTTTTTTTAACCTTTTTTTATCTAGGAAAAGTTGATTGAGCATGTAGGATATCATCTTTTATTTATTATTTTTTTGCCTTGCTTCATAGTCACAAAGTTATACGTACACATTCATATGGGAGCTGCCCATACAACAGTGATGTCCTACTGTTGGCCACTGAGCATCTGGGAGCCAAGTGCCTTGCTCAACAGCATGTTGACTATGCTTAAAGGAATGGAGGTCATTTTCATTCATTCTCCTTACGTAAATTTTCTCGAATTTGAATCGGCAACCTTGTAATCACAAACCCAAATTTAAGCTCAAAGCCACCACCTCCCTATATGAGGCGATAAAGAGAACTGAGCACTGATATATTCACAGGACACAGTCATCTGGCAGAAAAATCAATCAACTGTGTGTGTATTTTGTATAGCCTATTGCGATGTATGTGTGTGATGTCGGAGATAGGCTACTGTTATTTTAATTAAAGTATGCTATGCCCCAATCCACCTGGACAATTTTCGTATTTATTTACATTTGAAAGGATGTGGTAAGGTTGTGTTGTATATGTAACAGGGAAAATGCATGTTAGAAGAATAGATATTCTAAAATTGTATATTATCCTCCCTTGGTAAGTTTCCCCGATTCATACTCCCGCACAGTTGGTGGCGGTAATGCGCCAGGAAGTTGTTTGCCAGCCGCCATTAAACAACAAACGGAAGAAGAAGGCGCAGCAGAAAGACAAGAGAAGCCCCCAGTTGCAGTCGTGCTACCGCAGTGTGAATCGGATCATTGGAACAACGTACAACGAAACCATGGACGGTCGAGGCTACGGCTCTGGTAAATACAAGCCTGGCCGTTCGTCGTCAAAATTAACGTTGTAACCTATGTAGGGGTGCAGGTTTTTGTTTTAAACTACAGTGGTTACAATGTAACCCAGTTAACGTTAGCCCGCTAGCCAAATGCTTTGTTGCAGCGTAGCGTCACAGCGGTGGCGTTAGCACTAGTAACATGGTAACATTAGCTTTGTTTAGATTTTTACCTTGCTAACATCAACTAACGTTAGCTTTAGCCAGCTGCCAGTCGGCTATAACTTGTAACCGATTGGCCGTAGCTAAATAACGCTCCCTCTCCATTGTGCTCAGCAAGCTAACGTTACACAGGCCAAATGTAACGTTAATGATTGCTAACATTAATAGGAAACTAGACCCGCTATATTCAGGTAACATTAACAGTGTTTGGGTGGCTAGCGACTTAACCATGAAGCCGTTTATTTGGTAACAGGCTAACCTATGTGGCTCGCGTTAGCTCACTCTTGTTAGATTTCTTAGCTAGTTTGCTAAAGTTAGCTAGCTAATCTCGTTAAAATGGAGTCAGTCAGTGTGGCACGAAATTGACTCTTAAAGCTAATAAAATGGCCGCCACACCAGCCAACAACTACTAACAAAACTTTATTGTATATATTTGTGTTTGTAATGTGTCCTTCTCACCGAACTTGCAAAAAGCAAACTAACAGTCTTATTCGTTACCAGATGTAGTTAGCCAAAGTTAGCTAACGTTACTTCAGAGTTCACTTATACCACTCAATTTTCTCTTCTTCTAGGGTACTCCAGTTGGGGAGGCGGTGGGTCAGGCAACAGAGGTGAGGAAAAAAGCCAATACACACTGCACAATGTAATGGTATAAAGACAGACGAATAATGCAGTCTGTGATTTCAAGAAGCGACCGACTAGTGGTGATATTAACGTCTTTTCACTCCTCGCCCCACTAGGTTCTGGCAGCTTTGACCTGTATGGAGGAGGTTATAAGGACTCAATGTCGGGGCTCGGCGGCTATGGAGGTGGGCAGATGAAGAGAGGTCTCTCCGGGGGCTCCCTGCTCTCATCCACAGGCACAAATGCAGATGCCGTCATTGCCAAGATTAACCAGCGCCTGGACATGCTCACACAGTTGGAAGGAGGAATGAAAGGGAGCCGCGGTGACAGGTAATGGACAGAGATGTAGAGATGGCCTAACTTAATTTACCAGCATGTAAAAAATACATTATTTTTCCTTTTTAAAGGATAAGTGTGGTTATTTTCAACATGGGCCGTGTTTTCTCATTTGTAGTCACGCTGATCGATTATAATTAAAATCTCATCCGTTTGCTACCATAGAGTGACTTAACCTCTAAAGGCCAATGAGTTGGCGGGACACGCTGCCTCCAATACAATCTACCAAGGAAACTGACAGTCAAGTTTCTTCAAAAGCACACAATTATTTCAGTTTTAACTCTTGATGTGTATGATATAGTGAGACATGTCTATATTTTTTATATTGGCTTGGCCATTGCTTCAAACTGGTTCTCCTTAGCATTCTGCTACTTACCTTTCAGTTTGCTAACCTCAGTCATTTTTAACCACTGTCTGAGAATTTGTTTGAGATTGTTATTGATTGTATATTAGGACAGAAGTTACTTGCTGCTCTTCCCATTAACTATAGGTGGGTGGGGTTTTTACACTACTTGGTGGAAACGGGGTGCAGTAACACCATTTAGCCAGTAGATGGCAAGCCTTCATCAGTGCTTCAACCCCAGTGTCAAGCTTTGCCCCCTTGGTCTGCACTCTGTGCCCTACTACTTGAGAGCAGAACTTATAGTGTGATTCTGTTGGGTAGTGCTATATAGTGGCAAGTGAAAATTTCATGATCACCAATGAAATCAAGCCTTATCAAATCTATTTGTTGTGGGTGCTGATTTCTAATTGGTGGTTCTTTGGGTCCTGATCTGCCTATAGGAGGGTCGGCTATGGGTGGATATAATGTTTTGTCGATCAAATCAGAGGATGCAACACAGTCTTTAACTTGCTCCTCAACCAACTGTGGATGCCGCCCTAATGGAATAGATTAGTACATCATTATGAAGTTGTGAATGGGTGTGTATATCTTTGGCGCAACATAGTTTTTTTTTTAAATAGGAATATTCATTCAGCATCAAAACAACAAACTCTTGTGTGTCATAAGAGTTTTGGCACATTAAGGGAATCTTTGGATCTGCTTTTGTGGACTTTTGGTCAATTTGGAGGGCTAGCGCCATCCACTGAAGTAATATTATTTCCATTGCGGTTCATAGTGGCAGAGAATTTGGACATGGTCTGCTTACAGAGCCTTACCCACAGAGCCTACATGTACCAGTTTACATTGCACGCTAGCTTTGACACCAGCCCCATGCCTGGCCCCCAACTACCTGGCTTGCAGAGTTGGGTGTGTCTACCTTGTGTTTTATAGGATGTCTCACTTGCATCCACTTCACAACAAGCAGTACAGTTTTCACATGCAGTGTGGACATTACAAGTTTACGGATTACACACTGTTATTTAATATTTACGGATATTTTTATATATATGGATTGTTGGTAAACATGCGATCTTTGTGTATCATGCCTGGATGCCAGGATACAAGGAAGGAGAAAAGGAGTGAGTTTTCACTGTTTTCCAGAAAAAGATAATGGACTATGTAAACAGTGGCTCAGAGCAATCAAGCACCATGTAAAGTTTCCTCGGCAATATTCCAAAACCTGTGAGAGTGAAGGGTTGCGCACAATACTTTGCAGGTTAAGAAGCGACTTTTGAATGACAGAAACGTTTAAGTTGTAAGGGTGAATTTGAGCCACCAAGCAGCAGCCGATTGGAAACTGCTTAAATGAAGTGCCTGGTAGGTGTTTTTGTATAGAAGTCTTTGGCACGCTAGTAATGGCACATAAAAATCAAAGCCATCTAGCGTCCCTTTGGGGCTACTAGTTGGCATTGAGCGATCACTGTAATGGCAAAATGGATGAGATTTGGGTTGGTATGGTTGGGTAATATAAGGCCCAAGTGGGGAAATGACCAGAATTATCCTTCAACCCAGTAGCTGTCTGCTCATGCACACAGTATGGACAACTGACCATGCAGTTTAAAGTGCACATTTACTTCCTTTTACCCCTTCATTTTATGGTCCCTCTGTATCTTCAGTACTCAATTTGGTCCTGCATGTTCACACACCCCAGCTCATTTTTTTCTCTACGTTTGTTTGGGTAAAGGTATGGATTCACCAGAGGCTGTTTGTAAAAGGTGTTGCTAAAGATGGAAGATGGCAGACATTAACATTGGAACATTTGCAGGCAGGTTTTTGCATTGACTAACATAATGGGTGGCTCCATGGTTAGAACAGCTGTGAGCACTGTCCCCTCACAGCAAGAAGGTCCTGGGTTCAAACATTGGCCCTGGTCCTTTCTATGTGGAGTTTGCATAGGTTTCCTCCCGCAGTCCAAAGACATGCAGGTCAGGTGAACTGAAGACTTAAAATTGCTTACAGGTGTTAAGTTGTTAATTACCCATAGTTTACACGTATGCAAACGTTGGCCTTGGTGCAAATATGTAAATGTCTTCTTTTGGGGTAAAGAAGGTGCAAGTTGCACACAAGCAAGACGCCGCAGGGTGCGTTTGAATGGCTCAGAATCTGACCAATCTTTGACTTTGAGTGCTCTCAATTTGCTATGTCCTCATGTTTTGTTTGACTGTTTTTTTTCCAGTGCAGTGATTTTAATTCGGTCAGAAAAGGTTGCTATGGATTTCTATTTTTTTCCTTTTTGTTTGTTCTCAGTTTTTGAAGGTTCATGTAATGTGTTATAACTACTACTAGTGCCCCTTTCTTTGTCTATGCTTGGCCAATTCTCAGTAGGTTGAGGGGGCGTGGCCTTGCGGATTATGATTAGCACCACCCATGCTTTTTTTTTTATTTAGTGGTGTTCCCCTCCAAGCCTCAGATATCATGTGAAAATACAGGGCCCCTTGTTGGAGGTAGAATTAGAGGCCAGCCTCTCTTTGTCTAACAAATCAACATCCTCCCATATGAAGCCACTCCCTGTTTACCTAGCGCTCTTTCAACATTGCCTTTTGTCTTGACTTTTTATTTTAGTTTTACACACATTTTGTTTTCATCATCCTCCACGTGACCTAATCCTGTGTCCTGGCTTTAGGTTACACAAGAGCGATGAGTTTACAGGTGTTGGCATGGCATTACTGTGTCAAGCTGAATTGAAGTTTATTGAAGGCCACCTGCTGTATAAGAAATCACTCCCATACCCCTGAAAAGAAGCTTGATTTGAAGCACCCCCTCTCTTGAGTATCGAAGTATAATCCAATCACTTCCCAAGTATTTCTCCTCTTGCATCTGTCGTAGGACATCACTGGTTCTAATGGACAATGCTCTTGTCTGTTTCTCTGTGTGACCAACAGCTCTCCCCATTTCCCTCTGTCTCATCTTCCCACGGTTTGAAAACCTATCTCGTACTAAGGAAGGGGTAAAAAAATGCATTTCCCCTAACCTGCAGGGTACTATTCACCCTTTGACCTCCAACAGAGAGATGTGGTTGGACGAGTTTCTGTAAACTTAATGTTCAGAGAAAAACATTACTGTGCTATGAAAGACCACATCCAGACTTTTAACTTGTTTTGGATCGTCAGTTTATCTTGCCTACATGGTTCATCATGAAATAAAGCTGGGAGTGACAAATACAGAAAGGGAGAGAGAAAGCGAGACCATGGAGGAGAAGGAAGAGCAGGTGGAGAAATCCAAACCTGACTGCCTCCCTCCCTCCCTCACTCTCTGCTCTTCTCTATCACCCCTCTCCCTCCCTCCCTCCCGCAGGTTTGACCAGTACGAGTCATTCGACTCGCGCCCTTCCTCTCTCACCTCTTCCCGAGATCTCTACAGATCTGGCGGCGGCGGTAGCTATGGTTATGGTGATGGCCGGGGGGACAACATGCTGTTGGGTCAGCGCGGAGGCTCAGGCTTCGGAGGGGGAATTGGGCTAGGGGGAGGAGGAGGCTTCGACAGCCACTCCTCGTCCTACGGAGTCGCTAAGATGCGACAGAATATGAGGGAGTCCTTCACCAGTGGCCAGGGAGGAGGTTCAGGAGGTGGAGGATGGGCCGGAACAGGCCGCCGCTCCCCCAGAAGGGGTGGAAGTGCCGGGGGTCGAGGAGCTGGAGGAGGGTTTGGAAGCCGCAGGTCTGACCCCACTCCATTAGGAGGAGGTGGGCGGGGAGGTGGTAGTGGTGGCCACTCCCACCGTGGCCACTCCCCAGGAGGTGGTAGAGGCAAGCTCCCATCCCTCCTGTCCAACCGCATGTACCCTGAGAGTGGGGGTTTCCATCAGGGTTCCACCCAAGGGCCTCACGACTTCCCTGGGAGGCATTTTGGAGGGGGCCCACGGGCCGGCCGCCAGCGAGGCCGCAAGAGACCCCTCAACAAAGTAAGTACCTCCAGCCAAACTAGAAAGCCCCCCCCCCCCCCCAACACTGGGCACAAGTAAAGAGCATTTTAATTGCCTCCTTTTTGTACCTTCAGCCAACTAGCAAGCCAACCGTAAATGCTAGTATCGATATGTGTCATCTAAAGCAACTTGTCCCACATAATCCCAAATTTGACACATCACTGCCCTCCCATCTGCCCAGCCCTTGTTCAATGTGGTCAGAAATGCCTCAGGGAGCTAAACTGCCCTCTTTCTACAAAAAGTGCCCAGTCACCACCCCGCCCCATCATTTGTCCACTTCACATATGGGGGTGTTTTACGATTTCACTTTTTGGATTTTATTTTGATTTTTGTTTTCTTTTCCCCAGCCCTGGACACTCTTAGGATAAGGCTAATGTTAGTGATAAGGGAATGCCCATAGAGGGGAGACAGACATTTAAAGTGTGCCAAATTGCCATTGACAAGAGTTTAGCCTAGAATCCATTCATGTCTGCAAGATGAGCACTCGTTGTATTGTCCGTTGTTTGTGTCCATATGTTTTTGTGAGTTCGAATTGATTGTGTTGACCCTAGCAGGTGAAGCCGCAGCGTGATGGCCAGAAGAAGAGAAAGCAAACACTGACTGCAGCTGATGAACCAGAGTCCAAGATGAATAAGAAAGAGATTGCAGGGACAGAATCTGTCCAAGGTACTCACTGAAACACACAGTAAATCTATACTAGAGATAAACTGCCCCATTACACCACACACAACATTTCTTTGTCTGTCTTGTGTTTGGCTGGCTTGGTAATGGTTGATGTTAACCTGCTGTTTCTCCATAGAGCCAGCAGAGAAAAATGGTGATGGCAACGAACCAAAGACTGCTGCTACTGTGAGTAGATCATGTTTATACAAGGATCAATGTTGGCAGTAACTCTACTGGTTCTCTTTTGATTATCTCTACTCTAACAACTGAGTATTCCATGTATTTATGTTTATAAATAAGGGGGTGCTTTTTCTCTTCTCCACAGGAGACGAAACCTGAACCAGATGGGGAGAAAGGTAAGCTTCACCTGCTGTTGCTCCTCATTCTAATTGTCTCCCTGACTTGTGCTATGCTCTTGCTGTCTACATCAACTACACTCCTTATGCGATCTCTTGGCATACCCATCTTCTACTCTTCTTTTCCACCTTAGCTCCACCCATACAGGAGGACAACTCTCAGGCGAAGAAGAAGCAACAGGGCAAACCGAGCCCAGTCCAAGCCCAGGACAAGCACCCCAAACTGAGAAAGAGGAGGGGCTTCCTGGAAAGGTGAGGAGGCAAACTAAAGACCCGGGGGTCAGGATTACATGCTACATCACCCTACTTCATCTCTCTCTTGCCTCATTTCCCTTTCTCATCTTTCCTCTTCCTGGAGAGATCAATTATTGGCCTTTCTTTTCACCTATCCTTCTCTCTAGTTCCGCCTTTTTCATTTGCCCCCTTTTTTCCCTTTCCTGTTTGTCCGCCATTCTGTCCACCCCCTGTCTGATGGTGTTAATTCATGAATGAGGCAATGATGAAATGTTCCTATTTTGCAGGGTGATGTTTGCGTGCTCTGTGTGTAAGTTCCGCTCGTTCTACAAGGAAGACATGGCCCTTCATCTTGAGAGTCGCTTCCACAAGGACCACTTCAAGTTCCTGTCCAGCCAGCTGTCCAAGCCCACCACAGACTTCCTACAGGTGAGACTTAAACGCACATAGACTTGACAGATGCACTCACAGGGATTTAAGTTTCTGTTACTGACGGATTTCCATCGTTTGGATTCCAGAGCTGCAAAATAAAAACAATTAAAAACAATGTAACTTAACTGAGTGTCCTATAAGCTATCCCTCTTCTCCCACATATGCATCTAACACGACTTCCATTTGGTGCTGGCTGTGTCAAGTGGCTGGTAAAGTTAAGCCCTGCTAGAACAGAATAATAGATAATCCATTTTATTTCAAAGATTGAAAAGAAGCCTTGAGCTGCTCAAACCTGCAATACAACACATGTACAAAAGGAGCTTTTTTCCCTACTGTCCATGGTTATTTTATGTAAAAGCGGATGTTAATTTGGCCAGACAAAGTTTCTGTCATGAGAGATGTTTCTTTTTTGCTTAAATTCCTGAGCATACACTAGGGCTGAGAGAGACTAATGTATATGCACATTTTTACATGATGCACAAACTACTACACAGAAACGCCACAAATTTGAAGATTGTATGTTTGTGTTTTCTAGGAGTACTTAATGAACAAGTGTAAGAAGACTGAGCAGAGGATTACTCAGCTGGAAAACCACAGTGCTTCCATCTGCCAGGTGTACAAGGAACAGGACCTCACCAGAGGTAAAAGCAGCAGCTGTGTGTATCTGTGAGAGAGCGAGAGAGAGAAAACAGGCAAGTGTTTCTTATTGAAAATATTCTCATCTTTCTTCCACTCTCCTGTAGAGCTCGGTATGGAACACTTCATGAGGAAAGTGGAGGCGGCCCACTGCGCAGCATGTGACCTCTTCATTCCCATGCAACACCACCTGATTCAGAAACACATTAAGTCTTCTGACCACAACTACAACCGCAAGGTACGGGACATCAGCCCTCATGCTGGAGTAAAGAATTGGGGTCATTCAGTTGACAGTATCTAAAGCCAAAGGCTCTGAATCTCATCTAGGTTGTGTTGTTCTTGTTGAGGTTGTTTTGCCCTCTGTCCTGTGTATGACTTTTGTCTGTCCTTCTGTTATCCAAGGGTATGATGGAACAGTCCAAGAGGGCCAGCCTGTCGGTCGCTCGTAGCATCCTTAACCACAAACTCATTGGCAAGAAGCTGGAGAGCTACCTCAAGGTAAATACACAGCGGCATGCACCCACCTTTCAGTATATACTGTGCTGCACAGATTTCAAAGTGTCTGTACATTGTAACGGTCATGGGCTGGTAACGTATATCCATGGTGTGATTAGTTCTGTCTCTAAAATGCACTTACAATCTATTATTGGTGCTAAAACGTAGTAGTAACACATTTTTTTTTCTTGAACATAGAAGATTCAATGTTCTGTTTTTAAATCTTGTTCAAATTGACCTCCTTCTTCCGGCACAAATATGCTGTTTGGCTTTTTTTTGTGCAGTTTCAATGATGCGTATTAACACCTGACAACAGTACTGTGCTGCAGTGCATTCATGCGGTCCTTTGGAAAAGTTGATAGTCACAGCAATAGAAATTGGCAGTAGTGTTTCTTTGGGCTTTTTTTAACCACAGTATTGGTGAAACTGGTGTACATCTCTCACTAGTTTCATGACATGAAAATTGTATTTTTTTCTGAAAATATGCAACCAAAAAAAAGGTTAAACAACATAACTTAAAATAATGATAAATCCCTTAAAACTGTTTAATACTATAATGCTAATAATTGTTGCTTTGGGGTTAGGTTAGTTTCCTATTAAAAGCCAATTTATAGTACTACTGTTGAATAGGGGGAACTGAAACTACCAGAGGCGTTTCCCTGTGGGACATACAGTATTTTGCCAGTGTAACTTCATACTCTCAAATGCCAGCACCAAAACCTCATTGGCCTTCAGAATGGAGCACAGCATTATCTAAAGTCACGTGTGGCATGACTTTCTTTCATAATTTATTTGACAAATTTCAACAAGTACTGAATACAACATGCAACATGTTTAATCAGTTAAAGAAGATCTTCCATTGCTTGTTTCTTTGGATCAGCTAACTGAAAGATGAGCATTTGTGCGTGGAAATGAACTGTGTGCTATCCAAGCAGTCAAATTCAAGAGATCCTGGAGTAGTGATGGCACAGTACCCGGTATCATGGTTTGAATTGTAAACTGAAATGATGACATTCAAAACCAAAACTGAACAAAGGTATTAAAAACCATAGTGTTGCACCTTAGGTCACCTTTGACGATTTGTCTGACAATATGTTTGTCACTACAGATCACAGACTACCTAAGATGTCTGGTCTATAGTTTTCTGGTTAAATATTGGCTAAAACTGTTTTGCTAATAATTTGATTTACATTTGTCATGTTTTTGGTATGGTTGAGTGTGATAACCTTTTCTAAAATTTGAAGATGGACAATATGTCATGTACTGTGATAGCGGTACTGTTCCTGAAAATGTAGGTACGTAGGGAGCAGAGGTATAAGTTGTAGTACCAGTACACTGAGAAGTACACTACTCCCAGAGTTAAATCTAACTTGACTAGAATGCAGACACGCACAGAACAAACCGTGTACTATTTCCTCTTCCTTTGGCAGGGCGAGAACCCCTTTACTGGTAGCCAAGACGACCAAGATCCCGAGGACTCCATGGTGATGGACGTGTCAGAGATGGAGTTAACCAATGACAACCAGACAGAGGTGGAGCCTACCAAGGATGAGCCGGAGCCAGAGGGAGTGACGGCCCAAGAGGCGGTTGAGGGCGAAGGGACCGAGGAGGAAAAGATGGAGGAGGAGCAAGGAATGGAGGCAGAGGAGGAGCAGGAGGAGGAGCCGGAGGAGGAGCAGGGGGTGCAGGAGGTGCAGGAGGAGGAGGAGGCGGCGGCGGCAGAGGCGAGGCAGGAGGAGGAGGAGGAGGAGGAAGGTTTTGAGGTTGGAGAAGAGGAGGAATATGTGGTGGATGATGAGATTGGCGAAGAGGGAGTACAAGGTGAGGTGGAAGACGAGGAGGATGAAGGAATAGAGGCAACAGTGGTGGAGGAGGAAGACAAGAATGATGATGAATGACTTTTTTTACCTTCTGTGTGACTTCTTGACCTTTAAAATCTGTCTGGACCAGTCAACGCCTCCCACAGTCCCGCTCGACTCATTCTCTTTCCAGCCACATTCATTTAATATACATACATGCCCTAATCCCCAGGTTTCTCACACTCTAATAAGCCTGAACGTCTATACTTTAATTTTTGTTCATAGACTTTTTTTTATTGTGCCTTTTGTTCAAATTCTTTTTATTTAGATTCATTTGTTTAGAATTGTTTAAGATGATATCAACATTATTGTTAAGTGGTGAGAAATATCTACTTTTTTTCCCTCTTCACAGAGTTACACAATGCCGTACCTTTCTGTCCGTCACCTATAGTGGTGGTGATGAATGACTGATTTCCCTCAACCTCATGTTAAATCTAGAACAGGGTGAGCTTTACGCTTCAGCTGGGGTGAGAAAGATCATTGAGAGGAATATGTGTGTAGAATAGGTATCTTTATCATTTAACAGAAAGCCAGTTTTGTTTTGCTCTGCTAAGTAAAAAATAAACTTGTTGAATAAATGACTGTTTCACTCAGTATTTTCTATTGAAGATTTTGACTTATCAGTTGTTTTGATTTTCAACTCTCCTGCCATTAGACTGGCATTGCTCAACGGATTTAGAAGGCGTCGGGATTGACCACCCACAGACTTGTCATTCTGTCTGTGAGATTCTCATCAAGATAATGACAAAAAGGAAAGGTCAGAGTGCAAGACTTGAGAATCGGATGACAAATGTAGAAACTCACAATGAGGCTAACAAATCAAATTCATTTGAGTTCCCCAAATGCACATCCGAATTACATTTCATCTGGCAATGGGATTGGCCTAATATGCTTCTTACATCAAAGGTTTATAAACCAGAGAGACTTTACAGCCAATTATATTTATAACCTAGAATCGTCTTGATTTTCTCTTATTACCCATTCACCCTTGGGCAAATGACACTTGCATCTTGCTGAACAGCTGAACTCCCAACAGTCAAATTCCGTGGTTGCACTTCCCTTGGTTTCAGTATCACCACTGACCACCAGGCGGCGTACCTACTCCCTCGGTCCCAGACACTAACGACAGATCACAAATATATTTAAAGCCATTTTGGAAAGGAAAACGCGTAATTTTCGAGATTGATAGATCTTCATTTTGGAAGAAGGACTTAAAAAGCAAATGACCCATAACGACGATAAGAAACATTCATCATTTGCCACATTTTTGTGATGAACTGATACACGAGCGTTTAGTGAGTTTATTTTTTAATTTAATTTGTTTGGTGCATTTAGACAGCTGTTTGTTTAGAGATAACATTTGTATTATCTAAACCTATTTTATCGTTGAAATCATTGCATAGTATTGCATGAGCTTACACGGGGCGGAGGGGAGGGGGTCGTGGAGAGGTGACATTCGTCTGACAAACGTTTGGCCTGCCCCCGTGCGTCTGACGTCATCGACGTCGAACGGGACTGTTTGTTCTGGATTTGGGGCGAGGAAGGTCTGCGCGCGCTGACAACCGACCGAAGAAGGTAAAAAACGCATTTTCGATTATTCTCCAGATGACATTGGTATATCAAACGAAGGCATACTGTCCCGAGAGTCCAATAAAAGGCTCACATTTGGCCTCGGTGGCGTATTTTGCACGCTGTCAGTGTGCGCTTTGACAAGCGGAGCATGAGCTGTCCCTTCGCAGGCCTTGCACCGGTTCGGGCACACGAGAAGATCAATTTCTGTCTTTTAAGTTAGCGCGGTTTGGTTTTATTGCGCATATTCTGTGTTGCATCTTTAGCTTCTTAATACTCGTGTTATGGTCGTTTTCATGGCATCGGACACTCCATGTTGTCAGTGTGCACGTTAGCTGCAGGTCGGTATCATGCTAGCCAGTTAGCTGCTAGGCTGTTTGTTTGTAGCCCCGTAGGCCGTATTCGTGACATAAGTTACGTCTTCTCAGGAGCGTAGTTTACGCACAGTGGCGCAGAAGCACATGTGAAATGCGACGTACGTCATTTCGAGAATATCAATCCCGTCCAAGTCGTATTCTGAAAGGCCGTTTACGTGCGGAGCTGTCAGTTGCTTACAGCAGACATGGCGATATACTGACATGGAAGGTTAGCAAGGCAAAGGTGTACTTTTGCAAAATAAAATAAACTTACCATAATGCAATACAATTGTTGTTGAATAAGTTTTCTCTATTTTCTAATATTGATGGGTCAAATATTTAAGACACGCTGCTTCGTTGGCTAACTTGCTTCTCAGATAACGATAGTATGAAGGATATATGGGATGCGTTAATAATGGCAAAATGGCTGATTAATTTTGTAGAACGATTAACAGGTGCCAAACCAACAAATTTCCCCCTCAATGTTTGACGTTTGTTGCCTAGGTTCTCAAAGTTATGAAATTCACCTTGTGCTGAATGATCGAAACGTACGACATAACGTTAAGCTTCCCAATGCTTGCTGCGCTCAGGATATGATTGGATTTCTTACAGACTCCAGTATCAGCCTCAGTCTCCTGGTCAGTTAGACTTGTTATCAGTACATACAGTATTAGCTACAGTTTGAAAGCAGAAATCACTATATGAAATCATGTCATAAGTAATTTGTCCCCATGCATAATCCTCTGAAATATACAATCTAGATAGATTCATGGTTTGTTGACTGCACAGATTGTCTGGTGTATCAGCCTTGGTTCTGGTGTCTTGTGTGAGGAATGAGAGAACACACACATGATGCACATATTTTTTGTTACCTGGTATAAAGTGTGGAAAGAAACAGTCCGCATGTGATATGTCAACCACAATTTACATTGGCATTCCCTGATTCTCTCTCTGTCTCAGGTGTGACATTAGTCCCTTTATCGGTGTGGTGTGGTTTCCTTGCCCCGACAGCGCGTCACTTTCAGAAGCCGCTCTACAGATAGGCTAGGCTAGCCTATATCATCTGCCCACGGCCCAGTCAGTCAGGTGCCTCTTCCTCCTGACAAACCTCCGGTGTTGCCTCCATAAATCGCCTCCTCCCCAGGCCTTGAGATATGATCGCACAACTGGATTAGACCAAGGCTGCCCAGCAACAAACATGTAAGTGTCCAGACTAAATCTGTGTTCACGAATATTTATATGTATTGAAATTGACAAAGTAATCTATAGAGCTCTTTATATAACACATGTGTAGCTCCTCTATGGCACATTTTGCACTTTCCACACTTTGCAGCCTAAGTTTCCAAAGTAAAATGCTGTTATTAGTTAGGAGACTAATCAATATCCCCCAGCCGATCACCAACTGAAACCAGACTTTCTACTAACAACGGCACATCGTGTAAGAATGCACAGCAAGCATAAATAGTAAAATTCAAATATAGCACATATATGTTCTTATGGCTGCATGACATAGCTGGCCTATCCATGTGTAAATAAATCATAGGTTTTATCCAAATATAGTAATTACATGATAGTGTGTGCTTGACACTGGTAGCACATGAAAAGATTTTCATTGTGGCATCATAGGCGGTGAAATCCAAAACGTAACATCGGAAATGAAGTGTCAATGTCAGATGGACGACATGCCTACGCTACTGACGTTCTGCCACAAATTGACTCATACATTTTACGGCATGCATTCGAACGCTTTCCCGATTCAGTGACGGTATTGAATGTTTTTTGTGGATTGGGCAGTTGAAAAGGCGATCAGCTGATCACTGCTGACCTATTTAGAACGTTTATCTGATGATTATGATTGGTGGGTGATCAGTCAGTGCACCCCTAAAAGAGAACTCTAGAACCTTCTCACCTAACTTTATTCCTTTTAGCTCTAATCTATACTTTTTAACCTGTCCTCTAATTTTTTCTTTCCATTATAGGCTAAATGGCAATACCGTACTACATGTCATGTAGGTCCAATGCCATGTTTGCCTTAGTATGAGATTATACCTAACATTAATCAGCATCTTTTCCATTATTGAGCTGGTTAGATTGTCAGTGAGCATCTTGTGCTGATTCATCACACCCAGGCAGGTAGAAAAACACACAAATCACATTTGCTGAAATTGCCATGCCAACATCTTGAGGTGTTGCTTTATTCTAGAAGTTGCTCTGTTGTGTGTTGATTATCTCCTATATGAGTGTTCCAGATGCAGCCGTAGCTAGTACAGGTGCACCAGTATTATATACTGGTATCTATACATTGGTATCGATAGTATAGAAATCTGTGATATGGTTTAGAGTTGCCCATGCTGTTTCTACCAGATGATCCAGAAAGGCTGGAGCTTAACAATCTTTGATTGAACATTATGCACGCAGAAATTTACGTTCTACATCTTTGACATTAAGCAGTTTGTCATTAGTCTCAAAATTGCTGAAAACATGGGTAGGGCTGCTTTCCCAGTAACACATGCTGTGGAGCTTTAGGGGAGCGATTGTGAAGCTGGCAAACTATAACAGAACAAAGATGAAGAAGAGCTGGTCAAGAAGGGGGATCATCCTCAATTGTGTGGACAAAAAGCATTATCTGTAAGATTTGTCGTGCGACCGTCATTGCGATGGGTGGTAACACCAGTAATCTCTTTAATTACCTGAAGACAAAGCGTGAGCGAGTATGTGGAAATCCTAAATCCTTAAAATCCATCCATCCACCCGGGGATCCATATCAGGAGTAAAGAGGAAAGCTCAAGATGCAGCTCAGACATCCTTAGTTGAGTTGTTTCCTAAAGGCACTCTCTATGATAAATAATCCTCAAGGTGGAGAGACATTACACATTAGATAACACACCTGTGCAAAGACATGACTGCCACATACACTGTGGAAAACAAGGGTTTCAAAGCAATGGTAGAAACACTGAATTCAAGATATGTAATGCCCAGCCATAAATACTTTAAGTAGAAATACCATGGCTGAACAGAGAGAGTTGTTGAAAAGCTGAAGAAGAGCTTTGCAGTGTGACACACTTCTCTACCACAACTGATGTGTGGACAAGATTCATAACAGCCATATATGAGCTTGACAGTCCAATTTATCAAAGAATGGAGTCTGAATAGCAGATGTTTGTTGACGTCTCCCCGACGACCACACGGGAGAGATGATTGCCCAAAGTCTCAGAGGAGCGCTGGAGCTGTGACGATTGAAAGAAGAATGCCAAGTCTGTGTTACTACTGGCAACAAACAATATCAAGGCACTCCAGCTGAAAGACTGGACGAGGCTACAGTGTTGGTTAATGCTCTGATGAGATATTTCTGTCCTGTCATAATTTAAATGTGAATTATTAGAATATTGCTAAAATCTGTAATACATTATTTTAAAACGGAGAGAAGTGTGAAATGGCATCACGTCGAATGTGCTAGTGGCATGCACAAGAAAGTGGTGAGTGCCTTCTCCAATACATGGAAAAGCAAGCGTGAACTGGCCATCGCTCAGGCTGAACTGGCCTTGCCTCTCCACCAGCTCACAAATAGAACACCAGCCAGCTCTTGGCAGAAATTGATCGAAAGGTTCATTGAGCAGGAAAAGCCCATATCTCAAGTGCTGAGGGCACACAGAAAGACCAGGCATTTGGTGCCAACTTGGCAAGACATGGACGTTCTTGAGTCTGTTAACAAGGCCCTAAGCCCTCTGATGGAATTCACTGATGCCTTGTCTGGAGAGAAGTATACAAGTGTCTCCTACCTTAAACCTGTGCTCCGTCTTTTCAGTGAACGCATTCTGAAACCAAAGGATGATGACACCCAGCTCAGCCAAAGTATTAAACAGACAATTACTTACTTCTTGAATAAGAAGAGAACCAGCCACACAGGAGCTGCTAGACATGGCATTCCTCCTTGATCCCTGTTTTAGGTAAACCATATCAAGGACGAGAAGGTGGACTGCATTAAGGCAAAAGCAGCTGCATAGATTGAGCCATTGCTAGTAGTGCAGGCAATGCTGAGAAAAAGGAAGTTTCCACACCACCAGCAGCAGGAGAAGCTGCAGCAGTTGAGCCTGAACTGACAGCTAAGAAGCCAAAGAAGAATTTGAGTACCTTCTTAAAGGAACAAACTGTACCACACCGAAGATGCCAGTGACACTGAATTTGACAGTGAGACAGATCCACTGGAGTGCTGGAAGCTGCATGAGATTGAGGCAAATTTTCCAAGGGTGTGTAATTTGGGCAAAAAACGTCTCTGAATTCCCACCGTTAGTGCCCCGTCGGAACGAGCATTCTTCACCAGTGGTAACATAGTAACATGCCACAGGTCTGCACCTAAGCCAGAGAGGGTTGATCAACAACCTGAAGTGAATGTTTGTTTGTTTTTTTTGCACTAAAGCCAGACTGGTGTTTCCTGGAACCTTTAGAAGCTTTTATTCTACTTCAAGATGAGCAAATATTGAGGGAAAAGTTTGTACTTCTCTAATCGCGCATATTTTCTCTGTAACATGCATCCGTGGTCACATTTTTTGCAATGACGCCAGAGTGATATTTACTGGCAACTGTTGTTCCCTGCTAGAAAATAGTATTGTTATTTTTTTCTAATCATTTTGGAGGCTTAAGATCTATCTTAAGATGAGAAAACTTGTAACAACTGTAATGATGGTTGTCAGGGTATTAGTGCTCCTCTAATAACAGGAGGTAACATTGTCATTTGAAAGATGAAGTGTCTGTGGCAATGAATGAATATCTGTTAAAAAAACATTATAATCATAATGAAAAAGTCTTTTGAAAGAGTGTATAGAGATTAAGATGGGCAGCAGAAGTTAGAAGGAGCTCTTGAGAACAGACTTGGAAAGATTTAGATTGTAGGGAGGGAGTTTGGTCATCCTCCCTTCCTACAATCTAAATCTTCAGGGATCTGGGCTCCAGACTAAATTTTACACTACAGGTAATGAAGTAGGCCATATTGGTTAGCTCTGTTCACAGCCTCTAGATTTTCAGATTTAGGCGTGTCATTGGTCAGTGCTGAAGAGTTTAAAATCATCTCAAATCATTAAGTATATTCTCATTTGTTTTTAACCAAAACGTTTGTCCCAGATGACCAAAGTGGAGTTGACTTGTCCTATGACAGACCTGACAAACCTTATTTCACACACAACCAAACCAGCTGACACTAGCTAATGGCAGACAATTCTCTGCACTAGTGTGATTATTAAGGAAGCAACATAGGCAATGGACTAACTCTATATTTGAGTTATTTGCTGTTTCATTGTAGTGATCAACATAGGCTACTGGTACTGTCCTGTCTGACAACACTGACCTCTGAAATAGGACTTTGTTATTGTATAGTTTATTAGTTTGTATTTTATAAATTAGAAGTTGAGTATGTGCACATGCGCTGAATCAGAAATTGATTGAGAAATACTAAAACAAAATGATAGGCTACTGGACACGTATACCTACACAGCTGTCTCATTCTTGTTGCGTTCAAGGTAGGGGTGTAAACGGTTCAGAAAACTCACGGTTCAGTTCATATCACGGTTTTGGGGTCACTGTTTCAGTTTGGTTGGCTATATATATCTGGTTCACTGGGGAGGGGAAGTAGAAGTACAATTGCAAATTCCAATTTACACAATGTAGTTATATAAAAAATCCTAAGTTTTCCTGAATGAAAACTTTTTTCACTGAAAATGAAAGACCAGTATAACTAATTCAACAGACTTTCTTTCAAAAGTAAAGTAAATACTGGCTCTTTGTTATTTTAACATAAAATATCCCTGCATTATAGGCTACGTAGGCCAACATCAACATAAATTGCAACATAAAATGCAACTTTCAGTGGCTTTACTCCAGGGCATCAACATAAAATGCAACTTAAATCATGTACCTACTGAAATCTTCCACTACTGAATAGGGCTACAAATCTTTGCTATAAACAGCCCAAATAGTGATGCGTGGCTCAATCCAAAACCCGCGGCTCCCGCAGGTTTATCTGCAGGTGGGGCGGGTTGGGTCGATAATATTGAGAACGAACGGGCGGGTTCGGATGTTGATGTGTCGGATCAGGCGGTCGCGGGTTTAAAAAAAACCCTGACCCCTGACCCTGACCGCATCACTACCCCCAATGTTTTGGTTATTGCTCTGTGCCTGTCTGAACTCGCACTGAGAGATTGCTGCTGCGGGAAGAAAAAGTTGTTTTGGTCCTACCGGCTCTTCTCCTGCTGCATGTGTGACTACAGGGTGACGTTGGGCTCTTCTGCGGCGCACTGCCGCAATATCGACACAGAGGCCACAAAATCAAAAGTTGGTCAATGTAGGCTACAGATATTGATCCAAATCTATCTCTAATGCGCCGATGTGCGCATCACGTCATGTTTGTCATTTGGCGATTCACAGACCAGCAGAGCAGCAGCAGCAGAGCCTGAAAGTGAAACTTAAAATTCCACAATTTTCCCCATTGGCTACTCCTGTGTTAGTAGGCTAATCCAGCTGTGATGTCATCGTAGATTGACATGTAATTCTGACAACTGATTGGACAGATACTCTCCAGGGAGATCAGACCCACGTGGGGAGTGGAGGGACACAGAACCGAATGAACTGCGGCACGCATGCGTGTACCGAACTGTGGGTGGCGAGTCCAGACGTCTTTAATACAACTTGATGCACATTCAAGTTCTTTTGGTTGGAACTAACAAAGTGGACCTTATAATAAAAGTCGTTTTTTGGTGGCTGTTATTTTAGAAGTCAAGCATCACAGAGCTACCTTTAAAGTCAGTTGACCCTGCTACACTAACTATGTTGCGTTGCTTTCGTTGGCAGCAACTGGAGAGTGTCCAGCATCAAGAAATGTTTACATCCAATTCCTAATGGCTGACGCTAGCATTCGTTCCACTTTTATGAATGGAAAAAAAGAACAAGGCAACAACACATTGTTTCTAGTGGCATACTGTAAAATTATTTTGCATATAGCCTAAATTAAATCATAACAATTTTTTTAAATTAAAATGTACCGTTTCTGGTGATTTGGTGCACATAAAAATAAATTGATGCTATTATATTATTGTCCACCCATATAACCCATGCCAACTAGTTAGTCACCATAACTAGCTGTTCACTTGTGCACAGCTAATGGGGATCCTTATCAACAAACAATAACCTGTTGCCCAGATTGTGATGATTTATAATTCTCAGGATGGTGTAGTGGGCCTATTTGGAATATGAGTGGTGGTGATGATGCTGAGAAGCATAGTACAGGCAACAGTAGAGGTGATAATGATGATGATGATGTTGATCCTTCCCTCAGAGCGTCGAGTCAGGAGTGTGATGGCCTGAGGGGGCGCCCCCCGGTCCCGCCTGCCCCTGCCAGGTCCAATCTGCCTAAACTGTCTGCGCAGCCACCCACCATTGCTATGGGAGACGGACTGGAGGCAGGCAGCAGCCAGGCCCCTCCCTCTGCCCCACCGCCTCTCCCCTTCAACCCTCCACCCCCTGAAACATGGAATCCCTCCAGACCCAAACGACAGACCAACCAACTACAGGTAGGGAGAATTGTGTCTGTGTTTGTTCTGTTGTACTTTGCACATCTCAACTTGCGCCTTGTGTTGTAATACAATTTGATTGATTTCAGGTATCATTTTGCTATTTTTCAGTACCTGCTAAAAGTGGTGTTGAAGACTTTATGGAAACACCACTTTGCATGGCCCTTCCAAGCTCCCGTAGATGCCATCAAACTCAATCTGCCTGTGAGTAGTGTGTTGTGTGTGTGTGTGTGTGTGTGTGTGTGTGTGTCTGCATGCAATCAAAGTGTAAGGAGGAGGATGAGAGTTAAAGAAGGAATAAAAATGCATGAGTCCTTCTTTTCTCGGATTCGTTAAATACTGTCCAGACAGGGTATTCACCTCACACATTCTCCCTGCTTTCTCTCTCTCTCAAGGACTACTATAAGATCATCAAGTCCCCTATGGACATGGGCACGATAAGGAAACGTCTGGAGAACAGTTACTACTGGAATGCCCAGGAGTGTATCCAAGACTTCAATACAATGTTCACAAATTGCTATATCTATAATAAGGTAAGCCTATGCTCACTGGCCATGTAAGACTTTCTTGTCCCACGATGTATGACATTTATTCTTGTAGTTCAGATAGACAGATATATAGCTCAACTGTTTTATCCCTCATGTAAAGAAAGAAACACGGAGCTAATATCCTTAGGGCCTTCTAAAAATGTGTGTGTGTGTGTGTGTGTAGCCTGGTGATGATATTGTGTTAATGGCGGAGGCCTTGGAGAAGATGTTCCTGAATAAGATCTCTGAGATGCCCCAGGAGGAGACTGAGATTGCCGTGGTTAACAAGGGGCGGCGTGGGGCCAGACGGGAGCAAGGTAAGGCTTTCAGGGGGGGGGGCTCTGTTTGAGAGGAGCTCCAAAACTGGCAAGTCTTTGTCTCGCATAGAAAAGTGGCAAATTTGGACACCAAAATCAAATGAGTCTTGGTCATGCCAGTAAAAATTATATTTAAAAAAAAAGGAATTTGGATTGTGTTCTGAATTTAAAGTATTGATTTTTCATATATTATGGACATTGCGTGATGAGGAGGTGCAGCAGAGTGAATTACAATGACAGTTAAATGATACTAACCTAACCAGCCAAGCTTGTGTGTGCAGTATTTATACCATCTGTACTGGTTCCTCCTCTTTATCAACCACACCTAACATTGGAACTTGTTGTTAACTTAATTCATTGATTGCCCCAGGCTCTTCAGTAAGGCATGTCCTGTCTTTATGCCTCTCTTACTTCCTGGGATCCTTGATGTCATCCTCTGTATTCTCCTTGCGTTCACTCAATGTGTCTTTTTCCCTCCTCACCCAGGTCTGACCTCTAAGCCGGATTCAGGCCAAGACTCGTCGTCCCCCTCCTCCACCCCACATACACGAGGCTTCTCTTCCCCTCCAACCACCCCCCATACCCGTGCACCAGCCCTAACGCCCACTCCTCCGGGCCCCCCCAGCTTACCCCTGGCCCTTCCTCCCCAGGCCCCGCCACAGCCCCCACGCGTTCCTCCCACACCCCCCTCCCATGCTCCCCAGCTGGGACCCCCATTCCCCCTCTCGACACTGGATGTCCTGGCCCAGGGCCTGACTTCTGTTCCCCCTCCACCGCCGGCTCACCCAGGCCTCCATCCCCCGCCACTGCCACAGAGCTCCGCCGCCCCCATCAAGGTAAGGAGAGGTGGAGAGGTGGAGGGGGGGGGGGGGTTGCCATGTAGAGCTTCTCAATTTATTCACTATTCATTCTCTATTAGCCACAAGTTGGTTTGTTGTCATTAACTAACTTCTGATCCCTGATCTTCCTACAGCAGAGGAAGAGCCAGAAAAGGAAAGCAGACACCACCACACCCACCGCCAACGACCAGCTCAGTGAATCATCTCCCATCTCTGTCGAAACTCGGCCGCGCCGAGAGAGCAGTCGTCCGCCGAAGCAGCCTAAAAGAGACGCATCGCAGCCGGACTCTCAGCACCACTTGGGTCTTAGTGGTGGTTTGGTGTTGGGAGGGACGGTAACGCCGAAGCGTCAGGAGCAGCTGCGGTCCTGTGGAGGCCTAGTCAGAGACATGCTGTCTAAGAAACACGTGGCGTATGCCTGGCCTTTCTACAAGCCCGTTGACGTACAAGCTCTCGGTCTCCATGACTACCATGACATCATCAAGCACCCCATGGATCTCAGCACCATCAAGGTGAGCTTATCGGGATTGGTGACAAACCTGAATAGAATTGATGTCATCAAGACATAAGTCTTTATTTTTATAGTGGTGAAGTCCTCAGACATAGACAGCATTTTATTGGAATGATAAAAGAGAAAATAAGTATAAGGACTAGTTTGAAACTTATGAAGTTGGATAGTATTTGATCTCGGTGGTCTGTGTGTGTGTGTGTGTGCGTGTGTGTGTGTGTCTCCTCAGAATAAGCTGGACAACAGACAGTACAGAGATGCTCAAGAGTTTGCAGCTGATGTCAGGTTGATGTTCTCCAACTGTTACAAATATAATCCCCCAGACCACGATGTGGTTGGTATGGCGCGCAAATTACAGGTAAGCAACACATCACACATACTGTTAAGCAAACTACAATAAAACATTGTATAGCATATACTCAAACATGGTAAATCTGTCCATGTAGATGGCCAACAAAAATAACAGACTTTATTGTTTTTTGGCAAGTAGGTAATTTTTTTCCAAAGAAAAAATGTAAAGGTAAAATTGCTATATGTCTATTTAGTAAGAACTGTACGTCAATGCCACGCCATGGGACTGTACAAAATCTCTACTACTCAAGCTCACAGTTTCTCCTCGTGACAATATCTTTCCTGACAGGATGTGTTTGAGATGCGTTTTGCCAAAATGCCAGATGAGCCAGAGGAGCCTGCCCCTGTCCCCACCCTGTCACCAGCCCTCCACCCTGCCCCCTCCACTCGACAAGCCCCGCCTCCTTCTGCCGTCTCAGATGACGACAGCTCCAGTTCCTCCGAATCGGAGTCTTCGGCAGGAGACTCGGAACATGAGAGACAACAGCGGTTGGCTGAGCTACAGGAACAGGTTAGAGGATGGAAAATGGAAGGGGAGGGAGGCTTATGAGAAACAACAGGTGGGTGGGCCGTGCTGAACAGCTTTACCGAAGCTGGGTGAAGACTGAAACACAGAGAAAGAAATGCATAGCAGGCCACTGTGTGTCTCTTCAGGCCCCGACTGTGTTTGTGTGTTTCCTCTAGCTCAAGGCTGTCCATGAGCAGCTGGCCGCACTCTCCCAGCCCCAGGCCAGCAAGCCCAAGAAGAAAGAGAGAGAGAAGAAGGAGAAGAAGAAAGAAAAGCACAAGAAGAAAACAGGAGCAGAGGAGCCTGTGGAGGCCCCGCCCCCTGCCATGCTTCAAACTTCCAAGAAGAGCAAGAGCAGCAAAGAGCCAATCATTGTAAAGAAGGACAGAAAAAAGCCTGGGTAGGCTGTGCAGAGTTAATAAGATAATTAATGTTATAACAGCTGTATTCCGTGTAGCTAATCAAATAATTTGTCAATCACAGTAAGAAAGAAGGAGTCAAGAACAGTCGCCCAGGCGTGCCCCCTCAGCCCGGGCCAACCCCTCTCGTCCCCTCAGCCTCTCTCGAAGCAGAAGATGACATTGGTGTGTATGAGATAGAACAGATATTATTTGACATATTTTTTGAACGAGTCTATGTACTAGACTGGCTTACCTGTTCTTTAAACAATGCCCCAGTATCACCCGGCTGTTATGTTTTCCCTCCCAGATGTGTTTGGGGGAATGTCCAGTGACAGGTGTAAGCCGATGTCGTACGAGGAGAAGCGCCAACTGAGCCTGGACATCAACAAATTGCCCGGTGACAAGCTGGGCCGTGTCGTACACATAATCCAGTCACGTGAGCCTTCACTGAAGAACTCCAACCCTGATGAGATTGAAATAGACTTTGAGACGCTGAAGCCCTCCACACTGAGAGAGCTGGAAAAATATGTCTCCACCAGCCTTAGGAAGAAGAAAAAAACAGGTAGATTGTGTGTATGTGTGCTCATGCTCACGACTTAATACTCCACTTAGTATTATTGGCAAAATGTTGCATATTTGATGTCCGTTTCATGTCAACTGCAGTGTAAAAACACCAAGAAAGATGTCACCAAAAAGGATTACCACATTAAGCAGCATCTTTGCCAACAAACTTTGTTTGTATGACATGGTTCCTTTGAAATTGTTGTGGTGTTATATACTGTATACGTTCATGGGAATATTTGTAAATGTAGAAATCTTTGTTTTGTGTATTTGAAGACTGAAACTAATAGGCTGGTCACAGTTTGAAGGTCCTAAAATAACATCAAAGCCCTCATTAATTTTCATTAATATTTAATTTAACAAGCCATAGGACATATTGTAAAGGAACACAATTTCTCACATTCACATAATTATATTCAATTAATTATATTTGGCCAACTATTGACTCAACTCATTTTTTCCATTGAGCTTTTATTTTTTTCATTGCCGTTTTTATTTTTCTCCTCAACTGCCGGAGGTCTTGTGTGCACACAAGCCTGTCAGTTGTGACGAGCTGTCAGTCCATCCCTTTCTGTTTGTTGTGGTTGTGTTGCAGCAGAAAAGCCTTTGGAGGTGACAAATGTGACAAAGATGAAGACAGGATCTTCATCATCAGGCAGCAGTGACTCCTCTGATGACAGTGAAGACTCTGAGAACGGTAACATACATACACCTCCATGTACACATGTGTAAAACAGCTGTAGCCAGCATACCTTATTCGTAGAAACAACAGCTGTTCTTCACAGCATGTTTCCTCATATTTCCTCAAAACATTCCATATTCCTGTCTGGATCTGCGTTTATCCAATCCTCCTGCTATGTCTGCTTTTATTATCCTGCCCCCACTTCCTTCTCTCTTTTTTCGGCTCTCACTTTCTGTCCATCTATCAGGGCTGGTTCCCAAGCAGCAGAAGAAGAAGACCTTGTCTAACAAGGAAACGAAGAGACCGCACCACCCGTCCCTCACCATCGGGGCTGGCCCAGTACCCCCCCAGCCTCAGCCTCCGACACAGCCCCAAGTGGTCCAGTCCAAACCTCCTTTCGTCCCCCCTCCCCCTGTTCCTGTTTCTGTTCCGTCTCTGGACTCCTCCCAGTTGTTGGGGTCTGGATTTGATCCCCTGGCCCACTTCATGACCCCTCATCTGTCACAGTCTAACACAGAGCCTAATCCAACCATTTCTGCTGCTGGTGCCCCTGTTGGCTCTGGCCTCCTCAACACAAACACACACACCAGCCAGACACCTGCTGAGACGCACCCCTTCCTAAACCAACATCCCATCATACCTTCACCAGGTATGCATATCTCAGCAATACATTTCTCAACTAGCATATCCGTAGTTAATTTTAGAAGTGGTTAGGAATTTGGCAGTGTTGTTGTTTTTGTGAAAATGGCTTTTTCTGTCCTTTGCATTTGGGGGATGTAGTTCTGCTGTTGACCCTGTCTCTTTGAAATGAAAGACAAGGCTGCAGCGACTGTTGGATTTTTTTCTCTTGATCTTGTTTCATTGTCTATAAGGAAACAAATTTTCTCATCCTAATTTTGTTCTCTGTCCTCCCACTCTCTCCATCCCTCTCTTCCCTGTTTGCAGCGCTCCACAATGCTCTTCCCCAACAACCATCAAGACCTAGCAATCGTGCAGCACCACTTCCTCCTAAAGCCCCTCCGCCCCCCCCCTCCGCCCTCCCCTCTCTGCCCCCATCCTCCTCGGCGCCCCTTCAGCCCTCGCTTCCCCTCACCCTCCCGCAGCCTGTGCCCCGCCCCCGCGTCCCTTCCCCCACATCCCACGGCATCTTGGGTACCCTCTCGGCACAGCCTCCTCAAGCCCTGTTGGAGGATGACGAAGAGCCGACACCCACCAGTTCTGAAACCCCGCCCCCATCGCTGCCCCTCAGTCAGGTCCACATGTACCTGCAGTCGCTCCAGCCCCGGCCATCTGCGCAAACCCAGCCGCCGCACACACACACACATTCACCTGCGCAGGCCGCCTCGCAGCTGATGCAGTCAATGCACACGCAGGCTGTAACCACACCCACCCCAGCCCCAACACAGAGGCACGCCACGGGGCATACGCACATGCAGCAGTCGTTCACACACACGCACACCTCAACAACACAGCAGCAGCAGAAGGGGGTGGCCCTGCAACAGAAGCTACAGCAGATGCAACAACATCAGCAACAGCCGTCACCACGCAGCAAAACAGAACCTTTCACAGCAGGTAAAACAAAGATGGACACATGGACACATACACTCACATAGACATACATTTATTGTACTAAATCACAGTTAAAGACTAAACTGTAGTATTGATATTGCTGCTAATGGTTCAATTCATCAGTAAAATTAAGAGGATTTTTTGCATATTAATTTTTTCTTTTGTTTTGATAGGTTCCCTGAGGGAAAGCCCTTCTTCACTCATGATGCATTCTCCTCAGATGCCTCAGTTCCATACAATAGGACAGCATTCACCCTCACAGACCAAGAAACATGTTAGTGATCTACCTGTGTCTTTGTGCTGTCTGTGTGTGACTGCATATGTTTATTAGAGGTATTGCTGCTGGAAATATTTTAAGCTAAATTTATTTTTGTTATTTCATATTGTTCATGTAATGTGACAGCTGTATTTTTCAGCAGTTGTTGAGTGCTTCAGTCAATCACAGTAAATTAAGTTTGGAAAATAGTGTGAATGGTTTCAGTTATTATGATACAGGTGCATTCATTCTAATAGTGCTATCACAATACCAGAATTTTGACTTTGATACCCATGCTATGTTTAATATGTAAACCTTTGACACTACTATGATACTATGGCAATCAAGAAAAACCAATGAACCAGCAATGAATTGCCAACTTTAGCGACTTTAGCACCGGGCTTTTGATATGCTGGTTGGGTATCCCATCTTTGTCAGCTTTGTAAGCAAAATAGCTCCTGGCGGCAGTTTTGTCAGCCAGTTTAGGTGGGCTAGGATTCAGTTCAAGATTCAGTTCATTGTCTATTTGTTTCGGATTTTGGGGAAAACAATATAGTTTTCAGATAAACAGTTTTGTGCCTATAACTACGCTCACAGCCTAAGTAACAAGTTCGTTAACTCCCTCTTGGGGACTGTGTGTGTGAGCTGTAGGGCTGTGTGTGTGTGTGTGTGTGTGTGTCACTCACGGCTTGTCACTATTCCTCTGCTAACTCAGCTGAGCATTGTTCTCAACACCTCTCACAATGATTTTGTTGTTTTGGCTAATGGTTAAATTGCAAAAGCAAAATGTTATTTTCCTAATATATTGATGAAAAAAATACCTCAATGTCATATAAGTCACATGGGCGCTGACTCAGCTCATCATTGATGTCTGATGACATACATTGGCACAAACCAACAGTTTGAGATTCAAACCTAAGACGTTGCGTTTACATGATATGTGGCTTAGACCACTGAGCCACTGGACGCCCCCGACTCCATTGAATTTTTGCGCTGCCTGCTGCAGTCCAGACTGTGGCTCGTCACCATCCACACGTATACGTTGTCAGGAGGTGACATTGAAATTGAATTCCAGCGTGCAGAAAACTTTTTAGTAGCACTTTTAGTATCTGTATCGAAGTAGTGTTGAAATTTTGGTTATGACAGCATCACATTCTA
This sequence comes from Centroberyx gerrardi, assembly GCF_048128805.1. Lineage (NCBI taxonomy): Eukaryota > Metazoa > Chordata > Actinopteri > Beryciformes > Berycidae > Centroberyx > Centroberyx gerrardi. The sequence goes on along the minus strand of NC_135999.1, from coordinate 18,078,239 downwards.
ATGATCTATTTCTGATAGACCACCGAATCTGCGTTTTTAACCTGGTAACAAGAAAACAAGGTGTTAACTCAGATGTTTTGTATCTCAGTTCAAATCACAGCATTTAAATAACCACAAAATGACATCACCACCCCACCCCCCCACACACACATATCTTGCAGCCTTACTAAGTTTTTGTGTGTATATGTCTGTCTGTAGGAGCAGAGGTCCAACCTGGTGGGGGTCAAAGAAGAGAAGCCTTCCCACTCGCCAGTCCTGCCTCCCTCCCCCTTCAGCCCCGCCCTGCACCAGGACACACACAAAGCCCTCGACAACAAACAATCTCACAGTGAGTACAGAGAGAGATCTTTGTGTTTGGTTTTGTCTTATTTGTTTATACTTGTTTGTCATATTTAATGCAGCATTATTGCTTTTATGACAAGCTGTCAGAACATTCCGGTGTGTATTTGTAATTCATGACCTCTCACATGACTCCGCAGGATCAGATCTGAAGCCATTGGATGGTTCTCGCCTTGGTTCCCGCCTCCCTGACTCCCCAGCCCCGCCCCCCTCCCAGCAAGACAACAAAGTGAAGCAAGAGCCCAAAACTCCCATTGCCCCCAAGAAGACACAGGTGTGTATGTGTGTGAGATAGGAGCACACTTTGTGTCCCACGTGCCTTTAGCCTTATTAAAACTACACAGCCACATTTTGTTTATATTAGTATTTATAGGCTGACCTTCCTTTGTTTTCTCTTCTCATTCCTAATCCATCCTCTTAATCCCTCTTTCCACTCCCTTCCTCCTTGTCTTCACATCCTCTCTTCTCCTAGGATGTGAAGTTAAAGAACATGGGTTCTTGGGCCAGCCTGGCTCAGAGGTCCCAGTCCACCCCGGCCTCTTCCGTTCGCTCCTCCAGTGACAGCTTTGAGCAGTTCAGACGGGCGGCCAGGGAGAAGGAGGAGAGAGAGAGACAGCTGAAGGCACAGGCTGAACAGGCCAGGAGAGAGCAAGAAAAACTACGGTAGGGGGGAAATGGAGAGAGAGGGGGGGACAGCAGAAGGCAATGTCTGAATAGTCTCTCAGACAGCAAGAGTGACTATATTAGAAGAAATGGGAGGTAAAGGGACTTGATGAGAAGGGAAATAATTGGAGGTTAAACTTGAGCAGATTGTCCCTTAGTTACTTTCCCTGAGTATGTTGACAAAAAACACTGCTTTGTTGAATCAGGATTGACTGGGCTCTTGTTGGATGAATTTACATGTATCATTTACCAGGTCTCTCTTGAGAATGAAGACCCCGTGTCTCAATGAGATTACCTGTCTAAATAAAGGTTTAATAATAATAATAATCATCTAAGTTCTTAACTTCAAACTGTAAGAATAGGTATTCGTAGTAGGGCTTGTAATACAGTATTGAAAAAATAAATTCAAGTTTTGTTTAGATGTAGGCTGTGATTATAAAGTATATGAGTTGGCTGACTAGCCAGCGTTACAGCTCAGTCAAAGCAAATGGGTGTTTTATTTGTCCAGTATATATATATATTGATTTGTTGAATTTTGTATTCAACCAGCATCTTGAAATATAAAAAGCACAGCTCTTTCATTACCATCAAATTAAGTGACACATATGAAAGGACACTGACCAGGCGCAACAGACCCAGAGAGAACAAAAGAGAATGAGAGCAGCGAGGAGACTTCCCCCTCATAGCTGAGAACTACGTTTCCACCTCACCGCAGCCAATTCCCACTTCCTTGTCTCTTCTTCTCTGGTAGCCGTGATGATGAGGACTCCTTGGAGCAGGCTCGACGAGCACAAGAGGATGCACGCCGTCGCCAGGAGCAACAGTCGCCACTTGCTCCGACGCCCCCAGCTTCCACCCCACCCACCCACTCCCCGCAGGCCCCATCCAGCCAGGCTCAAGCCCCGCCCCCAGCCTCCTCAGCAGCACAGAACGCCCTCGACCAGCAGAGGGAGATGGCACGCCGCCGTGAGCAGGAGAGGCGCAGGAGAGAGGCGGTATGTGTAGAATTTTACCTCTGTGACAATGTTGTTGTACAAGCTAGTGCAGAATGAATGGTAATAATAACCCTTTAATGCTCCTCGTCGTTCCCTCTCTCCCTCTCCCTGCTCTGCAGATGGCTGACACAATTGACATCAACTTCCAGAGCGACCTTATGGCCATTTTTGAGGAGAACCTGTTCTGACATGGAAAAGAGAAGATGGGTGTGAGAAAGGAGGAACAGAGAGAAAGAGAGAAAGACCTAGACACACATTGGCAAACACACACACACACACACACACATATATAGACCACAATGCTCTGATACATATGCTCGCTGCTCACACACACACACACACACACACAGACATAGTAGTAACTGTCCCTTTCTCTCAGTAGTTGAAACGACTGGCTTGTAACATGTGAATGAGAGGGGGGAAGTGAAGTAATAAGAACACCCAACCCAACCCTCTCTCCTCCAACCTTGGATGCGTTTTGGTGTCTGACTTGTGTTTATGGTTGTTGGTTATGAGTTTCCAGGGACAACAGAGTGAAAATGGACACTGATTATCAGATAGTCAACTCCCTCATCCCTTCTGGAATGGAACAAGAAGGAAAACAAGAAAGGCATAACGAAACGAGGGGACAGAACTTCTAAATGAAAAAATAGTGGTGGTGAAGAAGAGGATTTAATTTAAGAAATTAAGTGAAAAAGAAGAAAACCTTATTCTCTAATGTCTGATAGGAGAGAAGGGGGTGTTAAAGGAACGGGTGAACAAGATTATGGATGGACAGATCACTTTTTTTGTTTTTTCTCTCTCCTAATCTTGTCTTTTTTTTCTCTTTTTTATGTTTGGGTTTTAACTGGGTGGGGTGGGTAGGGGCGGTCTAGTTTGTCAGGTTCAGAGGTCATCTGAGAGTTGGTTGTTTTCTCAGGACACAGTGGGAATGGACACCCTGGCCACATTCACATACTTTTCAAAGACATCCTTCCTCCCTCCCCTCCTCCCTCCTTCTCTTCCTTCTACTCCTCTCTTTATCAGTCACTACCAATGTAACAAATTGGAGAGGTGGAGCCTACATGCATTTTGGTAATCCAGTGATGCTTGGTCTGTGTAAGCTTGTAAACAAAGAGAGGGGAATGAGGAAGGAATGATGGCATTTTAAAAGTGTTGGAATGTGTCCTTTGCCTTAGCGCTCTGGCCTGTAAACTAAGGATCACACCCTACAAATTATACATATTATATATAAATAGATACATGAATATATATTATATACGACGAAAAGTCAACAAAAAAGAACATGAGAGGAATTTGGTTTGTGGGGAGCAAAGCTCGTCTCTGTGTTCATCTCTGAGCTCTGGTTTTGATTTTGTAGAATTTACTGTAAAGAAGAAAAAAACTTTTTTATGATTCTATTGAAAGGATTGTTTCGTCTGTCATATTCTCTCTCTTTCTCTCATACCTTTTCCGTCTTTTCTCAACTCTATGCCAAAACCAATCTATTGAGTGCTGAAAGTTCATTCACATTTTTTTACATGTAAAATGCATCTTCTTTTCACTTTATATTAAAGGCTACATTTTTTTATTGCTATTTAATTTTCCTTTATCCCTTTTAAATCAAATGTTATGCACCAGTTTGCTCTGTAATAGTTTGAATAAGCGGTTCCAAATCATTGTATGTCACTACTTTACTAGGCTCCACCGTTCTGTAGCTATATCAACTAGCTACTGCACTTAATTGTTTCATTACTTACACATTTTCTTTCATTTTTGGATTGTTTCATTTCATCATGTTCATGTTTTTAATCTTTCCTACTTGTCTTGTCCACAATCGCCACCACTATCATCACAGCTTCTACAATCTGTATAATAGACTCTATTTAGGTTAATTTTCATCCTGTTTTTTAGTTCCATTTTAAAAATGTTTCCAGTGTCCATGGTAACAGTCTTGGGTTGTCGTGTGCCATTGTGTTTTTCAGGGGGCGGGACATTGTCCCACTTCCCTTTGGTTGGCCCAGAGATCCATGAGTGTATTCGGTTCTATATTCGCTTTTTGTGTTTTTTAATGTTTGATTCATTTCTTTTCCCTTTTCATATTTGATTGTTTTGAGTTTTTTTCCCCCCCTACGCTATTTTTCTTTGATTTATTTTACCTTGAACAACCTGTTGGTATGTTGGTGAGTGAGGTATTGAGGTCAATAGATTCATCCTGTTCTGATTATGGAGTAAAACATCTCTTTTTTTTAAGAAAAGTATTAAAATAATATAAAAAAAAATTTAACCTCATTGTACGTGTTTTTGTTCTTTGTGTTCTGCATTGAGAGATCTTCTCATATGGGAGACATTCAAACAATGTAGCTGTCTTTGGCAGAGGCGCAGACCTGGAGGAGCCATTACCAAACACTGAGGAGTCCAGTTTGATTTGTCCAGTTTGAGCCAGGGGAGGGAGCTGATGAGATGGAAAGAGGTGGTGAGCTATGGTTTTTCAATTTAACATATACATTTAACTCAAATCAGCAAAGAGGACAGTGGTTTTCAGAATCAGAAATACTTTATTGATCCCCGAGGGGAAACTGGGTTTCGTTGCAGTTGCTCACAGAAATATATATAGTCATAGAGAAATTATAAGAAAAATAGAAATAAGAAATAAATATAAAAATATGTAGAATATGTGCATTATACTACAATAAAAGTAGTATAGTACCATATGTGCATTATAAAAATATGTAAAGTATGTGCATTATACTGCAATATATAACAACAATAATATAGAAATAAGAAAAATACTGTAAGAAATTTGTGGGTGGGTGTGGGGGAGGAGGAGTAGGAGGAAATCCCTGACCTGGGCCTTTCACTCCTGCTTTTTTCCTTCCCCTTTGTTATTATTGCACAAAATTATTACTGGAATCAGTATTGCACAGTTTAAAATATAAGTTATAAATTATTTATTTTGTTTTCATTAAAGCACTCCTTTTGAATGTAGCAATCCAGGATCAGGCTTATATTCATGTGTGTCAGCAGACTGGTCACCAACTGCCACTGTTTTATTAAAAAATGTTTGCCAGTGATCATATGCCTGAAGCTTTAAGTAGAGTGTGCTTGAGTAAAGTGATATAAAAGGAGGTGTTTGTTGCGAGGCTAAAGAGAGATTAAGACTGAAACAAAGTGTTTATCAGAGACAATTTTGTGGCCTGGTAGAATGTGTTCACATTGTTACTTAAAACGTATCTAAACTTGGTGTTGCCTGTGACCTTGAGCAGTCTGATAGCCCAGTGTGCCGGGTACACTGATAAATCTGCTGTTGTGCAGATGTGTTTAACATTTCTTCCTTTCATTTGGCAAGCAGAAAGACACAGCTTTTCCCTTCCTTTACCTTTGACTTTCAAATGAATGCCATTGCCACTGTGGTTTTGCATATACATTTTGCATGTTAAAATCAAGCCAAGGGGCGTGACAGAAACCTGCTGCATTTCCAAACCCCACTGGGAGGGGAGGAGGGGGGGTCAGTGAAACTAAGTGAGGGAATACTGCCAAGCAGGCCTCTGAATTTATCAGGTGAGAGGTTGAGAAAAGGGCAAGAACGATAGTGGATACTGGTGATAAACCGCACACACTCTTGCTTCTGCAGATAAGAATGCCTACAATATATATGTAATGTACAAATGACTGAAGGAGGGGAGGAGGAGAATGCCTGAATAGAAAAGACCCAAGGGAGTGTTGGCAGAGAGGTGCTGACAGTGTAGGGTGTTGACAGTTGAGTGAAACATTTAGAAGAGAAATAGTGAAAGGGAACATGGGGAGCATTAGTGGGTTAATGAAGAAGAAGAAGAAGAAGAAGAGAAATAAGTGGGTAAGAAAAGAAGAGGGGGAAAATATGAGGCAGAGGGATGATGGGGCAGGTGAATGAATAGCCGAAATGGAATGAGAGAAATTAGGCATGACTGTACAGTGTGTAGGGACCGATATTAGAGCTGGCTCAATCACAACTGTGGTCAGTGGGCAAGCTGTGTGTGTGTTTGTGTGTGTGTGTGTGTGTGTGTGTCCATGGAACAGTCATGTGATCCTCTTGTAGAAGCAGAGAACCACAACTCTTAGCGTTCCTGGCCTCTTATACAATCAACCAGCAGTATAAACTACGGATAGCAAAAAAAAAAAGCAAAAAAACAGCTGAACAAATTTCAATTTCACCCAAATTTGTATTTATTGCATATTGAGGCATATTGTCTCCGCTACAGCTAACAAAAATGTGTGTGCTGCCATGCAAAAATCCACCTTCCCCACACACACACACACACGCTCTTTCAGTTCTGTTTTCTCTCTAACAGGCATGACCACACAGAGGGTAGTGTCCACTGTGAGCTACACAGTTCTTCAGAAGAGTGGAGGAGATGATGTCATCTTTTAAGAGGGAAAAAGCCATGGTTGGGGGGCATGCACATATACAGCACTACATACCAACAACTCACATTATGCACACACGTACGTTTTTTCGTTCTCTCTACACTCAGCTCAGAGTGAGTAAGAGTTGCTACAGTCTTCCCGTTAATGGTGCTGGAGGATTGGGGCGGATGGAATTGGGGATGAGGGTAATCATTGGGACATCAAGGCCCTCACAAAATCGATGCCAGATGACAATAAGCAACTCCATATGTCATTTACACACACACACACACACACACATAAACTCGTACAGTCACAATCCCACAAACTTGTACACATTGCACAAGCCCCACTCAATTTCCACACACACACACTTGCTGACACATTCCCATTCTCACACGCAAAGTCCGTCTCACGCACTGGATCTCGCTGTTTTATGGTGCGCATGGATGTCTCTGGGAGGCAGTTTGGCTGTCATTCAGTTCTTGTTACAATCTCTGGCTATTCCTTCCCCTGTCTCTCTGCTATTTCACCACACTGGGTCGAAAACGTTCACTCCCTCCTTGATGAATCACTCTGGCCTTCTGTTACCTTGCTTTTCCTCCGTGGTCGTCTTTGGAGTCACGCAATCTTTCCTTTTCCCTTTCTTCTTCCTGTTCCTTAGGTGAACTTCCGTTTGCTGCAATAAAGCCAAAATTTATACGCCGGATCTCGTCTCCCATGGGTAACTCCCAGTGAAAGGCTGCGCCAACAAAATTATTTAAGAGCAGTGTTCTTTTATGAAAAATGTTTGATGTGTTTTGACCTCATAGTCCTTTCAGACTTTTTTTTTTAGTAGTAGAGCATTATGCTTAGAAATAAGTGGTTTTGTTTTTTATATTCTAGATTAATATCCCATTCCCAGGCTACATTAATTGCACCAGCACATCATATCTATTTAACCATGATATACAATGTTGCCGTTCCAGATTCTTCTCCATTGTTGTTTACATTGCAACCCCCTTTGATGACTATTTCTGATACATTAAAATATTTTGGTGACCCTTTAATGTGAATGCATGCCACATTCTATATCACTGCTAATGAAAAGGTTCTATCACCAGGAGCTTTGGCACCATACCTCCCTCACCTTATAGGGAATTACCACTTAAATGAAGAATTCTCATATGCTGTCCTAAAGGCCTTGGATAACCCATCACTATTTGTGAGCATCAACAGTTCTCTCCCAAATCTAGACAATGGAGAGGCAAGACATTAACTTGTGATGAACTTTGAATGGAGCTGTACCTCAGTAGGACATTATAGGTTAATGAATAATACAAATCCTTCTCCCTTGCTACTGTATAATTGCCACAGTATGTAATTCATAGTGCAATATTATTTCAAACTTCAAATTTAATGGTATTCCCCTTTGGCTGACTGGTCTCCCTGTCCTAATATTATATATTTGTTTATACCTGTCAAACAGGTGTGGAAGGCATGGAGGAGATCAGCATCCATGTCGTCATGGTGACAGAACAGCCTCAGAGCAACTGTCCATGGCGCTGAGAGGAAATCAGGGAGTGGAGGGGCCTGATACAACAACTGGAAAGTATGACTGCTGGAAGACACACGCACGCACACACACACACACACACACACACACACACACACACACACACACACACACACACACAGTGTGACATGCAACTTGCACACAAGGGCACCTAATAAGGAAAGTAAGTTGTACATGTTGAGCAAACACGCCTGTGTCTCCTCTCAGCCCTAACCTCCACACACCCACACGCTCAGTTCATCTTGTAAACAGGAAAGCGTTTCCACTCTTTCTTTACTCTGCCCCTTCACTCTCGCCCCATCTATGTCTATCTTGCATTCTTCCTGTCGTTCCCTCCTTATCTTTTCCCCGCTTTCTCTAGTCATTTTCATTATTAGACAATGGCTGTGCTTCTGATCGCCCTCTGAAGTTCCATAAACATTATTGCAGCAATCTCAAGTGCAAACAGCCATGGCCCACATCCTCTCTTTGCACTGCGGAAATGTCACATCTATTTTCAATGTTGAGGTGAATATTGTACTGCATACATTGTATCATATAACTATCTCTATGGACAGATAAACTCCAAGCTACAGGTTCGTTCTCCATAGGTTATGGGTGAGGTACAGTTTTATTGTTAGGACCACAAGTAAGGTGAAACAGCCAGGCAGATCAGTTTATTTGCCATTTCATCAGCCTTGTTATCTTTACCTTTTTTTTTTTTTTTTTTTATCTCCCTATAAACCAGAAATGGCTTCATTTTGAGTTTAGGCTAGAGGTTAGACTGATTAGATTTAAGATTCTGCATTGCAAATTGTGCTTCATGGAGGTATTATCATGTGAAGTACTGATTAAGTTGTCAGTGCTTCTAGTATATCCGGTGTAATCTCTGTGTTGTGTGGTTGCAGTAGTTGCAGGATGATTCATTTATTCTCTGAAGTCAGACAAAAAGAAACAGCATCCAAATTAAATGGTGCCCAACCAAAAGCTACAGCTCTTCTTCCCATGGAGTTACAACAAAAGGCAATAAGAAAACTTTTTTGTAAGACTCAAAACCCAATAAATAAAGAGACATACCTGAAATCAGACAAACAAACAAAAGAAACAGCATTCCAAATTAAACAGTGCCCAACCAAAAGCTACAGCTCCTACAGAGAGTAGATACAGAGGGGGAATAGCATTTAAAGAGAAGAGGCTAGCCTGTAGGTTATGACAGGTTGAAAATAAAGTTATCCATACTACCAAAAACGACAATACACATATCAACATGTAGGCTACACAACTGTATTATACAATGTAGGGTGAAAATAAGTAACTAGAAAGACTTTAAACTATAAGATGGTAGTGTTGTAGTCAAATCACCAAACCTCAAGTCCCAAATTTGAGTCCAAGTCCGAGTTACCAATGTCATGTCTGAGTCGAGTCTCAAGTCCTCAGTACTCCAGTCCGAGTCTGAGTAACCACTTTGAGTTTAAGTAATCCATGCAAGAACAAATTTAAAAAAAAACACTACTACTAAAACTACAGATTTTCCCATATAGATTCATTTTCCACATTGATACAATAACACATGGACAATATTTGTGTCTTGCTTGCATACAGTCTCTTCCGCTTTTCTGCATCTTCATCTAGCAATGTTGTCATTCCCATGCACTGCATAACTGATATGTTGCTTCATCCTATCAGTGGTTGTGTTGTAAGATACATTTATCATAGCCTATATCTACATGTAGGCCAACCAGATGATTAGGTACAAATTTAGGCCAAGGCTGAAAAGTTGTGTAGGCTATGTCTAAGATGATTGAGTCCCAAGTTCAGGTCCTCAGTGCGCATGTCTGAATCCAAGTCCAAGTCATCAATATTTAAGTCTGAGTTGAGTCACAAGTCATCAAAACTGGGTTTTGAGTCGGACTCGAATACTACAACACTGTAAAATGGATTAAAATTGCATGACAAAAGGGAAGCAGAAGGGGTTGGAGTGTATAGGGGACCAGAAGAAGGGCATGGGACAGTGGGAGGAAGAGTCACAGTACATCTGACAATTAAAGACACTTTTAATGGAAGGTTACACTTCAGGTAATGAAAACTATAGATTAAGATTTTGTGTAATTACAGGTGAATATTTCACCCTGTTACAACACTATCCTAAAAAAACACTTTTTGGTACTCTTCAGCACCTTTCAATCTCTTGGAGTGCAAGGTGGTGAATGAAAATTGATTCATACCAGGCTTATGCATTTTCGCTATAATATTCCTCTACGCGAGAATAACCTCCGGCTAACCTCGCGTCACTACATCAATAATTCAACCTGGGCCTCGCTCCTAACCTAACACAAATAAAATCATGCCAACCCGCGTGAATAAAATCCCTTCTCTATTCACTGTCAATCACTCCTCAGCTCCTTCTCTGATTGGTTGTTCCGCCTCGCAGGCATCCAACGGGGGTCCGGTGGGGGCGGATACCGGGCGCTCAGGTTGAGAGTATCGGCGTACCAAAACCTCCACTCTCCCTATTGTGATAGAGAGCCAGCAGACTCTGCCGCACCCTTTCTCCTCCCGGGGCGTACAGCACAGGTATTACCGCTGAAAACAGAGGGAACCGAAAGTCCAAAACACAGGTAGTGGAAGACTGTGGAGTTTGCCTTTGTGGAGGGAACGAACAAGAAAGAAAAAACATCTGGAATGAAGCTCCAGTAGAAGCAGAGAAGAAAAACTGTAAGCGCACGTTTCTCCTTGTGTTGTACCTTTTCACCTATTGTTCAGTGGGTGTAGTAGAAGTTGCGTAGGGCTAGGTGAGCATAGGTGCGACAAAAAACACACCTAACAACTCGGCAAGGCCTCAAATCTGGATTTACTTGATAAACGAGTTCAAAGAAAGAAGAAATAGCTTAAAGTAGGAGTTTTTTCCCCTGTACATTTCTATGGCTAATGCTACACATGTGAGGCAACGCGGAGTTTTGAAATACTTGGCTGTTGAAATGGAGACAAAGTTGTCGCCTTTCAGACCGACCTTGTTGTCTGCTGTGTGCGCGTCCCTGCCGGGGGTCGGCTGGCTCCCATCAGCATGCTGTGGCATCTGCACTGTCTCAAGGGGTCGGAAGGAGCCTGGAGTTCATTACAGCCTGAACATCCACAAGGCTGTGAATGTGACCGTGCCCTTTCTTGTAAATGAGCCCATCTTGAATCACAAATGTGAAACAAACAGCTTTTGCCCCTTTGTAGACGCAAGCAGTAGGCAGTATAGCTCATTCTTCCATGAAAAAAACCTTAAGATGATACACAAAAATATGTTTCAAATTTTTTTTTTTTATCTTGATCTCTTGGCTGTTTTTGAGTCTGTTACACTCAGCTACATGTGCACTTGGCCTAGGTGGCACACAGAAAGTGAAATTGTGATTGTATGCATGCTAATTATGAGTCAGATGTTGATATCCTAAGATCAGCTTAACTGTTCAAGTATTTAACACATGTATTTGGCATCCTTGGTAAGATAAACGCCTTCATTTGAGCCTATCCTACATGCTTGTCCAGTAGGTAAATGTTGTTTGGGACAGTTGATTTACTATCCAGTGACATGTTTATCACAGTTAGCTTAATTATTCCTGTGCATGGGTTATTAAAGTACATGTAAAGATGGTAAGCATCCTGAGAGAGAGGAAAGATGGTTAAGAAAAAAAAAGGTGCTTGTAAATCTGTCTCCTTTATCTTGATGTTTCACAGAGTTTGTGATGACGAGTGAAGAAATGTGATTACAGCTGCCATTCTAAGTTTTGTGAGGGGGAAATGACAATATCCATATGTAATATTTTAGAATCTATTTGTAAGCTCATCTTTACAAATCTAAAAACAATATATTTTTAGGCAAAGTGAGAGTAAACACAGAAGATGCCTCATTATGTACACTTGAGAAATAGGACCACCAAAGCAAAACAGTTTCTCTGTATATTTCGTTCAAGGGATCAGTTTCCGTACTGGCAACACTGTTCATTTACTATCTTGAACATTTCATTGGTTTAAATGCACAACCCCAAAATATAGATTTCAGCTTCGGAGTTCTTTAGAACGATAGATTTGTTCATTCTTGTAAAGGCTTTGATATAGATTGATGTAAAAATGTCTCTAATTAGACTTTTGTAGAGCAAAAGCTTAAAGCATGGATTGTGTGCATTGGTCAAAATGTGCCAAAATGTGTCATCTCCTGTTTTGAAAAAAAAAAACACAAAAAAAAAGAAAGCATTCCTCAGAAATGTGTAGGTTGCTCTGTGCTGTCTTGAGCAACCAGGTGTCGTGTTCTCAGAAACTGTCCACGATTCTAAAGGAGAGTACATCGACCACATTGGTTTCCTGTGATGAGAGGAGAGAGGTGTCTGGTGAACTGTCTGTGCATGTGTCTGGATAATTAAATGAGTGAGGTTAGGCTTGAGCTAATCATTACGAACTCGACTCCTGGTCAGTCCCACCAGTAGCCTGTCCATACTTCACAGTTGGACAGACACGCTTTTAAAGGGCCTGTTAATTTAAACACACACAAACAGTGCGTTCCTAAAGGGATAAGCAGAATTTCCCTTTTTACCTTGAATTAGAGGTCAAGGTGTGAGTAAGCAACACATAATCTCCTTTAGATTGTCTCTCCCATTCTGTCGCTCACACACCACCGCAACCACAGCCACCTCCGCTGTAGACTTGTTGGCTATAGTCGAAAATGCGTGTGGTGTAAATCTTGCCTTTTCCAAATCAGTGCTCGCTGAAGTTGAGGTACCAAGTCTCTTCTTTCACACACAGAGGGAGAGAGGGAGAGGGAGAGAGCGGAGGAAGAGACACGGGTGTGGCTGCTCTGGTAATGACCGGTTTGCATTCAGACTGGTGTTTACTGATTCAACCCTGTTCATTCACACACGCACACACACACACAGACACAAACACCCTAATCACATATGATGCATGCAAACATACACACGTTCACTCACACACACACACACACACACACACACACAACCACGTACAAACAGTCACTTGGAGCCACATGCAGAAGTTGAAACTGAAACTATTCTACCACAGATGGCTTGCTGTCTGGTGCCAGGGAAGCATACAGTCTGTCACTTCTTCTCTACACATACCACTCATACATGAAGGTCTAGTTTAGGGATATAGTGTTAGTTAGCTACACTTAGTGTCATCAGAACATTTACAGCTTGTGGTAATGTTGAGGGACCGTACATATATCACACATATCTTAATCATGTTTGGTGAATTTCGCACCTCTGGGATAATTATGCATCTGTTTATCGCCTGGATAGTTATGGAGTAAGACAATTCAGGTGCACTGTAGCAAACCCACTTAAATCAATTTGTTTATGGGACTCTCGCGCTTAAAGAATCATGTGCTATGCGCTGTAGAACCTGTTATTCTCTGGCAGGCCCTGGAAAAACTGTCAGGTTGTGAGTCAGCAGCTATACTGTTCATTTCCCTGTGGTTGCCGATCCCGTGATGGCAGCTGCATGTATGTTGTACCTGTAGCCGTCACCACAGCATTATCTTTGTGTACAATTTCATCAGTTTTTGAGAAGAATTAGCCTATAAAATGATCATAAGAGGAACTACAATGGGTGCACATCCACGAGAGCCTAGGAGAGGGGCTAATTGCAACTGAGAAAATTCTAAAAGAAATTTACAAGCTCAAAATAGTGTATTCAGTCTTGAGTAGACAGAAAATATTGGTATAAAGTTGGCATTTGTACTGCTTTGTAGGCTACCTGCCGGCTATCCAAGCCACATCAATCTGTGGTGATAAGGATTCAGTCTTGTCTGCTGGTTTCTCAAGAGGCAGTACTTACCGAGTGGTTGAAAAGTGAGTAATTAACTAAATCTAAACAAAGATTATTTGAGCATGCAAGGCAACTCACTTTTATTGCCAGTGTAACCTTCATTGCAAATACTGATCCTGCCTATTTGCCACACTGTAGCTCACAGAACATGTCATAAACAGTTTGTAGGTTGCTCATATCAGGACAGGAAATCTTTTAAATCAAGATTAGAATTGGCAGCCAGCGTCTTGCACCTGTATGAGCCAGAGCTTTCGACCTTGGGTGAAGAAGTCCCACACTGCAGATTCAATGTAACCTGATTGCTTTGCCAGGTTTGTCTGCTCACACACAATGCTGGTTCAGGTGACGAAAGACTTTCTGTTACAGCCTCCAGGCACACATTGAAATGCATACAATGTACTGTATAGTACAGTAGATACCTGTATGGTGGTGCGCGTCCACTCACAATATGAAAACATATTTGACTACCTATGAACAGACAATCTTGCATGTTTTTACTACTGCAGAATTTTTTAAAATCACCCGAAATCTGAGACATAATTTAGACTGTAGAAATGCTGTAGTGTTTATCTGTGCGTATGGTGTCTCTGCAAGTTAGTATATGGACACAGGCTAGCACATTGCTTATGTACCCTGAAGGGAACTGGAAAGGTGATACTTTTTTAAATTGACACTGTTAACTGAAGGAGGGAGGAGAGTGTCCAGGTATTTCCTGATGTGGGAAGTGGAACGATTGTGTACACATACTGTAAAAGTGGCAAGTGTTGAGTTGGATTTGGGTTCAAAGATCAGTTGCAGCACTGTTGCTTAAATGACAGCTCATGTCCTGACAGGGATAGGGGCAGTCAAGGGAAGTGGGAGGAACTACTCGTTACTAAAGGAGATACACATGCTACTTCCTGTCTGTATGCCACACGCATACAAGAACTTGCAAATGAAGACTTGCCCTTCCTTAGTCAGTTACACACACACACACACACACACACACACACACACACACACACACACACACACCACAAACCCTTTCTTAGCATTCTTATTCACCCAAGTCTTCTTGTTTTTACCCTTTGGTCCTTTTGCATGTTCCACAAATATTTAACATCGTTGCCTCAATCAAACCCTTTTTTGCCATCTTATCTTTTCGATTATTCATTCTCTGTCTCTCACGTTTTCAGTCTTGCTGTTTTTGATTTGGCATCCAACCCCACACCCTTGGTAGGAGAGTGGGTCACTGAGGCTCTCTATCCCTCTGTGCATGTGTGTGTGTGTACGTGCGTGTGTGTGTGTGTGTGTTTGGATTGAGATTGGGTTACATAGCTGGATTGTGTAATTGTGAGGTGTGTCTCTGCTGTAGGGAGCTGCTCGGTTGTTTCCATTGTTGAGCGAGCAGAACTGGAGTTGTACAGTATGTGTGAGAGTGCTTTGCTGGGTGTGATTATCAGAGGGAATGGGCGAGCATGTGTGAGGGAGTGTTGTTGATTCAAAACCCACCATGTGGGCCTTGCAAGTTTACCGTAAATAGAGGATTAAAGCTCATTGTTGTTGGCCTCATTTCGGATGTGTCTTTTTAAATCGAGGCTTGCTTGCTGAATTCTGCTCCAAGTTGTGGTTAGTTTTGATTACAGTGTCCCAGTCGTGAAGAATTGCCTGTTCCTGCTATGCCTTGTTCGGCTGTATAGATGTTAGTCAGTTGGCTAGGTAAAAATATAGTAATACAGTAAAGGCTGCTTTTGTGCTGCATTTTCATTTACAGAAGAATGTCATCCTCAGTTGGTGATTGACTTGGATGCATCACAATACAGTTAATCCTCCACATTTAAACAGTTACATATGCTACTTTATATATGAAGGGCTTCATCCCAAAATTAGTTATCCACCCTCTGAAAAAAATGTGACCTCTTCTCTGACAAAATGATTGCTGACATAAAAGTAAAACTCACTATATCAATGAATTTATTAGCTATCTTGCATCATCTAAAATGTTATCCTCTTTTTTTTTTCTATAGTGAGAAATGAACACCAGAAACACATTTTTGGATATATAGCGTTTTGGAATTAAGCCCTCATGCATCGTGGTTGTCTTTGAGTGGTTGTCTGAAACAAATTATTTATTTTTCCACAGTTTCAAGAGGAGGGGCCAGTGTCTCAGACAACATAAGAGTAAAGGACTCAGATATCAAACTGGATACCTCCCATCGCCACCTGCCGAGCTGATGGCATGCCGATTTCCAACCCACCAATAGGGCGAGTCTGAATGCCGCCCTAGTCCTACCCCTCCGCTTCCCATCCGAGCTGCCTGAAAGGCCTCTGTCCCCTCCAACCTCACCCACTCTTCTCTAATCCCACTGTGTGAATGGTCAAAGATGGATACGCTGACCGATGATATACCTGGTTGCTACACCAACCGTACTGTCAAATTTTTCTACGACAAGAGTGGCAAGAACATCAGCGACCGTTGGCGTGCCCGTGACTATGTTGTTGTCAGTCTGGGCATGACGGTCTGTTTCATTGTCATCTTTTCCAACATGTTGGTCATGGCAGCCATTTTCATCAACCGACGCTTTCACTTTCCCATCTACTACCTGCTGGGTAACCTGGCTGCTGCAGACCTCTTCTCAGGTACTGGGCTAATACTAAACCTACTGACAGTACTATCATTATCACTGACATTTACTTTTAGGTTATTACTACTAGTACTACAAGGTGTATACATATGGCTATACTAGTTATTTCTAGAACTAGTTTTAATGCTGCTAGGAATACATACTGTATATATATTAATATCTACTACCTACCAGGTAATCTGGCTGCCTTAGACTTCTTATCAGGTACTGGGACTATCCACGGGGTTACTCATATCTGCAGTTAGTGCTACTAGACCCACACACTTTACTGTTACATCTATCTAAGCTATTTTGAACCACAACAAGTCTCTTCTCGTTCATAAATCCTCGGCACTGCATTACTACTGTGTTCTTCATTTACATTAGAACCTATATCTTTGCTAATGTTTAGCTGTTTTAATTTTGTCAACACAACGTGTAATAGCGCCTTCTGCCTGAGTGGCAACATTAGGTAGCTCTATTTTGAATTTCATTGCAATGAAACCCTCTCTTGCCTCTCCCCAGGTATCTCCTACCTCCACATGATGTTTCATACTGGTCCCTGGACCATTAAGCTATCCAAGTACCAGTGGTTTGTGCGCCAGGGGCTGATTGATACCAGCCTGACAGCCTCAGTAGTCAACCTCTTGGCTGTGGCAGTGGAGCGCCACCAAACCATCTTCACTATGCAACTCCACAGTAAGATGACCAACCGGCGTGTGGTGCTGCTCATCTTGGGTATCTGGGCGCTGGCAATAATCATGGGCCTGGTTCCCACCATGGGCTGGCACTGTCTGTGTGACTTGGAGAACTGCTCCACAATGGCACCCATGTACAGCCGCAGCTACCTGGTGTTCTGGGCCGTGCTCAACCTGCTGACCTTCTCCATCATGCTGGCGGTCTACACCAGGATCTTTCTCTATGTGAGACACAAGAGCCAGAGGATGTCGCAGCACACCACCCAGATCAGACACAAGGAGACAGTGTTCAACCTGATGAAGACTGTCTCCATGATTCTGGGTGAGGGAGCGCACACACACACACACTGTTTACACACATCACATATTTATACAGACACCAATCAACATTTGTACAGTTTACTCATGCTACTTGATATGTAAGAGATGTGGGTAGTTATGGGGGAAATGCCTGCCTGTACCTTCATATGCAACACACACAAACAACACAAAAAGGTGCTAAAATGCGCCACCGACCATCTTTCAAGCCTATGCGTGCACACATACGGTGTCATGCAGGCTCCCCTCTTAGCTTGTCTAAACTTGTTAAACCAGACTCCACTCCCCCCACATTCACTCCTTCCCTCCCTCTCCTGCTGTTTCCTCTCTTTTCTGTTCTGTCCACTCTCCCTTGCTCCTCTTCTCTCTTCCCACCCTCCCCTGCTTCTGCTCTTGCACTTTTAACATTCGATTAAATTCCTCAAGTTAGAAAATGTTATACCGCTCTCCCTTCTCTCACACACCAGCATTCAGCGTCTCTGGCATGTAAAGAGGGTGAGGAAACCCTGAGCATGTCCTGACAGAGAACTGCATAGTTCAGCCACCAAAACATTCCCTCATCGCTTCTCTCCTACCCATATGACACTACTGGGTGTGTGTGTGTGTGTGTGTGTGTGTGTGTGTGTGTGTGTGTGTGTGTGTGTGTGTGTGCACTACCCCAGCATTTTCACATTTCAATTTGTAGCTTATACGTGTGCATAAATTACTGCTGAACATGCTGTGTGTGTGTACATTATGAATTCCTGAGCTGTCTAATCGAGTATTATGATAATGAAATCTGATCTTACAGGCTAAACCCAGTCCACACACTGATATGTTGTGTGTGTGTGCGTTCATGTGTGTATTGTACTGTATACAGAGGAACAGAGGAATTTACAGTACATTCCCTCTCTCCCCTGGCCACCCCCTACTTCTTCACATTCTTCTCCACCACTCTGTCTGCCTGTCTATTCATTTCATTGTATCCTCGTCTCTCCCCTGAGCAACTTTTTTTTATTCACCACTTTTCACTCCTCTCCCTTGTTTTTACCAATGTTATTATCCCAGTCTTTTAACACCCTCATGTATCGTTTATCTCCTGCAACCCCCTCCCCACACCCCTCTCTCTCTGTAGGCTGTTTTGTGATCTGCTGGACGCCCGGCCTGGTGGTGTTGCTGCTAGACGGTCTGGGCTGTGACAAGTGCAAGGTGTTGCGCTATGAGAAGTACTGCCTGGTGCTGGCGGAGTGCAACTCCTTTGTCAACCCCATCATCTACTCCTTCAGGGACAAAGACATGAGGAGGACCTTCAAACGAATCCTGTGCTGCCTGTGCCGACGGGGCGGCGACCAAAACGGGGAGTCCGGAGTTCGTTTTAACACCATGGAGCATGAGGTACTGTCCGAGAGCAACGGAGGCGACGACATCAATCACAAACAAAACAACCACTCGCACTAAGGACTAGGATTGTTAACAGTATAAACCCCTGAAACCACACTGACTGTATCTGTAGAAATACTATGATGATCACCACTATAGCCCAACACGCATGACCATGACAGCCACCAGTCGAAAAGTAATGGCTGTTTGAAAGCTATGCAACGAGAAACTGACACTTTGGCTGACTTAATGTAACGTGAATAACACACGATAGTTATGACAACTGTCAGTAGGCAAAGTGAAAACACTGACGCTAGCCTTGACAAAACAGATTAATCATCAGAAAAAATGGTGGTGAGTGATTGTTTGAAAGTGACTGCTATGTATGCTGTAGTAGTATATACCACAACTGTAAAATCATAGCAGTTCCAACTCTCTCGATTCTCTGCTTTGACCAAATATAAACAAGTGTGCTTGCGCTTCTTAGGTGCTCGGGGAGGTTATGCATGATTGGAGTGAGCGAACCATGTGTGAGACACACCAAACTTGTTTGACTTTTACCGTACTACCTGGCGTACAAGTGCACACTGTGTTTCCCTTATGCAGGGCACTGGGGCTCTGCACCGCCTAAATGGTGCATACCGTAATTACCCTAAGCAGTGCACATTGTAAAAAATGAATGAACAAAATGAACACACAGAGCTGCGGCTCTTATAAAGACGCTCCTCCCGAGCACCTAATGATCTGTAGTAATGTGATGGAGCTCTTTTCTTGCACTGCAGTTAAAATACATGCTCCCAGTCTTCAGGACAGTTAGAAAACAGTGCACTCATAATACAGAAGCACAGTAAAAGAAGAACTGAGAGATTTTCTGTGGTTGGCTGCTCTGTATTGGTTACATCATATCTATTGTCAGCAACCATGTCTAGACTGGTGTTAATAGTAGAGTTGTCTTACACTGTCAGCCAGTCAAACAAAATTTCCTGAAAATGACAGTAATGCCAGTGCCATTTGAACAATTGTTAGCTAAGTAAAGACTGCGCAATTTCACAATTGTGTATCTGTGAACTTAAAGCAATATTCCACTTAATTTTAACACGGGGGTTATTCGGCACTTGACCGCCTTAAAAACGTAATACAAACTAATCACCAAGATCGGATGCAGCGGGGACAGCAGGGGCAACAGATCCCTCTACTGAGGTTTTCACCTGACTGTGGGTCCAACGTTTTAGAACATAATTTCGCCAAATAGCATTTTTATTGATACAAGAGAACATAGCAGAGGGATACCATTTAGGAGAGATAGTTCCTGTTTGGGAGGCCGGGTCTGCTTTTACTTTTAAATACTAATTTTAGTGTGAAGCAAGAATAGAAGTGCAAAATGACGACGGACCCAGGACTGCTTTGTTGTCCTAAAAGCGGGATCTGCTGTTGAATCTGTTCACAAACATGTTAAATGTGAGTTTTCAGGCTTCCGTGGCCTCATTCAAATGAATGGGAAGTAAAAATCAGAACACTACAAACTCACCCCAGCTGCATCCGATCTTGTTGATTAGTATGGTTTTCATGGTGGTCAAGTGCTAAATAACCCCCATGTTAAAACTAAGTGGAATATTGATTTAAATCAGTGTTCTTTGTGACTGTGTGTCATATAAAATACAAAAAAGACAAGCACCTTTGCATGTACATTCACTCAGGATGTCACACTTGCCAATAGACAAAGAGTTGGCAGAACATCATTAGCCATAATCAAATCCCTCAAATATTGCTAAATCAAGGCCTGTCTTGTAACAGACAGAAAGCCTGACTCACAGTGCCTCATGTTAAAAACACGTTATTAGACGAGTTATTTGGAATTGCTCAAATGCCTGGCTCTTATGCAATATTTGCTTATTCTATATCTAGTGCAACATTTGTATGTTATTTGTGCTGTTGCTAATATTTGTGTTAGATTGTTTGCTAGCACTGTACAGTCTTAAACCGCTCCAGATGTCTTCTGGTGGTTAGAATGGGTCATGCTCCTTGCCGTATTTCCTCTGACTTGTTGCTCTGGCATGTGTGTATGTTAAGAGGCATGCATTCCCTCATTCGCATACCCACACTCACAGGGAAACACACACACACACACACACACACACACGCACATCCACACAGCCTCATGACTCTGTTATTACTGCTAGTAAGAAGTAGTCGTGAACATGTGCGTGTGTGTGGGTTTGCGTGTGTTTACATGAATTTCTGAGTGTGTGTGCTGATTCACGAGTTGTTTTACATACTTGCACATCTTGTCAATGACATCACCATTAGAAAAGATGTAAGAACGACGGCGTAAAGTGGGACGGTGAGAACGATTTGCATGTTCTGCCTCACCATGTGTTGTGGTAGTAAAATATGCAGGTGACGCACACAATAAAAGGGAAGTTATACATTTGCGTATACTGCCACTTACGGCCACTAGTAAATCATTACAGTAAGTACCAGTACTCTTAAAGGGAATGTCAATACAAGAAGCTATTAAAGGGATATACTATTATGCAAATTATATTCTTTGTCTTCAGATCTCACATAAATCTACTTGTTGATACTCATTTTCATATTATAAGCTTACTGTTGATATTGTTCAGTTTTGACGTTTCAAAACGTTTTCACATTATTTTTGTTTTATTTTTGTACAAAAAATGTTGCAACCAAAATTAATAAATGCACAGGTTTAAATGTACCTATGTCTGTTGTTTGTCTGGTTATGTCCGCCTGCCTGCCTGCTGCTGTGTGCTTTATGCAGTGATTGACTTGGCGTGATGATTGTCTGTCTGCTCCAAATGCAAATTTCAACAGTCGGCCTCAAACTGAGAAGAAACACTCTGTATCTCAGGAATAAATATGTCTTTTCCTATTAACCAGTTTCCCTCTTTTGCTAGTTTGGACATGACTAACCTGTTTTCTCTCTTTTCTTTTTCACTCCCTTTTACCTTCTGCTGCACCTAATCCCCTTTCCTCTTTCTCCCTATCCATTCTTTTTTTCCTTCTGCCCATTCCTTACCTCATTTCCCCCCCTGGCTTGTACTTTTCTGCCTCTCCACCCCTCTCTGTAGACCTATAAGTCTCGTAGTGCTGAGCTGGACGAGAAGACCAACGGAAGACCTCTCATGCTGGAAGACGCAGAAGACATCCAGGCCTCTTCGGAAAGCTGAAATTAACCCGAACTAAGATAAACTTTCAACACACACTCAAGACATGCATACATACACACACTGAAATCCACTGATCTGTGTATGGACACATAATGCCTAAAGACCAGTTTTTCCACAACTAGGACATCACCATTCTGACAGGGTCAAAAACTGGTTGCTGTTTTTGTTTTGTTTTTTTAAAATCCCATTGGATTTTTATATAATAGTTTCTAACTGACTCAGACTGATTTTTATCCAGGAATTTGTTACCCTTATGATCCTCCAAAATATGTATATATATCATTGGAAAGCTAACATTGCTATCATTTATTTGAGATTAAACTATTTCAGTCAGATGAACACAAAGGCCCCTGAAGCTCATGGAGGAAACCCTGTGTGTCCATTCCCTAGCTAGCCAAGTCTTAACTAAACAGAATATTCTTCCTGGGCTTATTGTGCCTGCTGGGATCGTTACACAGTTTCAGCTGTGGGACATTTATAGGATCCTAATATTTAAGTGTATGAGGCTCATGTAGACTCATGTTAGATACTTCTTGTCCTCGAAGTCTATGAATGCAATTTCACCGATTGTAACAGACACAAAGCCTATCACCTGACCTGCAATGTTGTGGCTGACATGTTTTCTTGATTGTTTTTTTTTTTTTTTATATGAAACTGAATATCATTGGCTTGCGACTTAATGGACACGATCCAGTTTGCGTCCCAATGCAATGCCACTTAAAAAGCACTGCTATAGGTAACCAACTCATCATAAGCAGCTGAGCCAAAATGGTAGTTATCATGCTGTAAGCTGATCCTTCATCAATATCTGATTATTTTACTGTGGTTTTTTGTTGTTTAAGACTGTATGCTAATTTTATGTCAATGTTTTACATTATGAGAATTGTTAATATGTTTGATACACAATTGTATTGTGATATAAAGCTTTATTTATGATCACATTATGACAGTAGACATTATGTATTTAGTGAACTTTTGCAGATTTGACATTGGAGACACCTCCTGTAATACAACATAAAGACTCTTTATTAAAGAGAAACCGTCAAATCAAATAATTGAATTTTACATTGAGATTATATCCAAAAATGAAATGTCATTGAGATTATTATCCAAAAATGACATTTCATTTTTTTAGGGTTAGGGTTAGGGTTGGGTTAGAGAGTTTTGCAGAGGGAGAGAGCTGTCTTATTGATATTGATTTGAAACAAAAGGGAAAATATTTTGTTTTAACAATGTTCACTTGTGATAATTTGATGTGCTGATTGATGTTCATGTTGAGTAAAAGTGACATCAAGATGTTTATATGAAGGAAGGTTTGTGACTGTACAGCTGTTTTTGAGTGTGAAAAGTACAGCCTTGTGTCTGACAGGAGATGGATCTCAGCCATAATAATCCGTCCTGGGTAACTGACATTAAAAACATTGAATACTTGAGTATCTCTCTGACTTGTTTCAAAATGTGTGTTTTGAGGGCACTTGGTGCAGGACCATGCAGGGGATGAATGGAGACTCACACACTTTCGCTCCGTCTCTGTTTCTCTGTGTGCTTTACTGTAAGTGACACAGAGTTCAGAGAGCAAGAGAGAACCTCTTGCTAGGAGGTGAGCTCTTTCTGATGTTCCTTAAAGAGAATCTCCTCTTTATCTGCTCTCCTACTCCTCCTATTCCTCTTCCATTCCTCTCCTTTCTTCCTAGTGAAAGAGTCTGTATTGACACTAGCTCCTTCCTAGGTTTGCCAAGAGAGAGACCTTTGATCGATATTGACTCCTTCCTGTCCCTTGCCAATGAGAACCTCTTCTGTGAACACTCCTCCTTCCTCAGGTTATCCAGGCTGAATTTATCCAGTGACAGAATGCTCTTCTTCTTCTTCTTGTGTTTCTTATTGGGCAGCGCCCCCCTCAGTCTGCCCCAGGCCTTACTCAGAGGTGAAGCTTCTTTCTTCTGTCTCCCAAAGAACGTCTTCTTGGAGGAGGAGCTGCCCATGGCACGTTAACCTGCAGGAAAAACAGGTATTAACCCAAACGCAAAGATTCCTGTGGAGGACAGTTTAGTCACAGGGGAACAAATAATTATTTCACATTTGTGCCTCTTATACATAAATACACAAACATACAAACACACAACTTATAAATTACATTTAAAAAATATAATTTCACTTACATCTGCTGGGAAGGGTCTGTTTCCAATTAATCTGGAATGATGAAAATATGTTTTCCCAAAAATTCAATCATGCCAAACTAGGAGTTGGATGTACATGGCTACCAGTAGGCTAATTAGCATTGGGTTAAAACATGCATTTATTCCTGTACATCATCCAATCACATTTCTCGTAAAATCCAATATAACCATAGAAAAATACAGCCAACCCTCCGCACATCACACACACAAACCTACAGTAGACTATGGACTCATTAAAAACACACCTTAAGTTTAAGTTAGAGCAGTAGTGTGTATTGTTTGTTCATGTCCTCTTTGGTCAAAATGGAGTCTGAATAATGATCCTGTTCTTACCTTTTATGTCACGGTGGGTATGTGATGAGCGGTTAGATCTGGGTACCAGATGTTCTTCTGTCACACATATACTACAGCTGAAACTAACATACACCCAGTCAGTTACCAGCAAAGAAAAAAACCCACAAGAACAAACTAGTTTTGCAACATTCTTAGTGGTTGACAGTGGATGACACTGCTGATCTCTGCCCATTCTCAAGCACCACAAACCAAAAATGGCCATGGAAACCTATATGTAGGGCAACCTTTTTCAAAGAAATGCATTGTTGACCTACATTGAGCTGCACCCTCTCTTTTTGCATCTGTTTTTGTGGTATATAAGTAACTTTAGTGTAGCAAATTTGCTCTGTACAGTTTGTACAGGAGTTCAATGGCTTGGCACTAGGCTCGAGACAATAAAGACTATAAATATGATATTCTGAGCCTGTGTTGGACAGTGCAATCTGCCAAATGAATGTCGTTACCCTAAGGAATATTAGTAATACTATAATAAAAGTTAAGAGTGGTATAGGGGAGTAGCAAAGTGCTTATTACAGCCACACTAGAGGGCACTGTCGGGACGCATTCATTCCTATTCTGGGTCAGACTACATCAGGCGGGAAGGTAGACTATCAGGATAACGCGCTCCCACTCCCATTCATGCCAATGGGCAATTCAGAGTCTCCAATCCATTTCTTGCATGTTTTTAGACTGTGGGAGGAAACCACAACACCTGATGGAAACCCACATGAGCACAGGGAGAACATGTAAACTTGTAAACTCTACACAGAGAGAGCTAGGAATCAAACCCAGGACCTTCTTGCTGTGAGGCGACGGTGCAAACCACTGAGTCACAGTGCTAAGCTGTGTGATGCTGTTCATACCAAAACTGCAGCTTCTTGTGCTGAGCATAGCCATTTGGTATAGTGGCATTTCCATCACAAAACCTGTGAGAATTTGCACACGAGCAAGAGGACTGCCCATGCAAGGAAATGGCTTTGAGGAGAGAGTAATTTTTGTATTTTTTATAGGCCAGAGTTAATTTTTACCTTCATAGTGTTTTCTCAAAGGTCTTTATGATGTGTATAAGAGGGTTAGCTTTAATTAAGCTTATTTCTGAGTTGCTAAATTTGCTTAGAGCTTAGATTTTTTTTTTAATGTAGGCTACGCAAGGTTCATTGTCCCCCACCAAAGGGGGGACGATGGATCGGTCTCCGTCCGTTAGTTCGTTTGTTCGTTAGTTAGTCACACTGTAATGTTGACTTTGTGCCGCTAGGGGGCGGCATTGACAATGAATGGGGACTCAGTGGTAAAGCAGGTCATACAGTTAAAGTTATCATACAATGTGAGGGACAATGAATGGGGACTCAGTGGTAAAGCAGGTCATACAGTTAAAGTTATCATACAATGTGGGGGACAATGAATGGGGACTCAGTGGTAAAGCAATACAGTTAAAGTTATCATAGGTAACATGATAGTCTACACATGCTACACACTTGGAGACATCAGACTGGCTTGATGTGAAGTGAGAGTCAATGGAGAATTTTTCGGCAAACCTCTAACCACAAGACACTGTAGTTATTGTACAGTTGTTGGACTGTTGTACTGTTATTGCACTCATCACTGCACTACCACTGTGCTGTCAGTGTTGACTACTTATATCATATTACCACTTACCTACTGTGCAATACCATATATCACTTATCATTTA
Source organism: Centroberyx gerrardi (assembly GCF_048128805.1). Taxonomy (NCBI): domain Eukaryota; kingdom Metazoa; phylum Chordata; class Actinopteri; order Beryciformes; family Berycidae; genus Centroberyx; species Centroberyx gerrardi. The sequence goes on along the minus strand of NC_135999.1, from coordinate 18,052,148 downwards.
GCATTTATATTATTCATAACACTCACGCTCCTGGTGTTGTATGTTATATTGTATATTGTATTATAAATTGTATTGTAGTGTACATTGTGTAATGTACGGATTGTATTTATTGCATATTGTAGTTCTTATATTTTGTACTGTATTGAGTAAAAACAGGACAATTACAGTTACTACATTTCAAGATATAACTTGTAAGCTTAATTCTGAGGAGAGTAGGCAACAGAAATATATGGTCAATCTGTCCTTTCATTGTCCCATACCAAAATGCTTACACAATTTCACTCATATTTCAAATACACTCAGCAATCACTGACTAACCCAAGGGTGGAACTACATCACTGGTGGGGGACAACATGTTTACTATTTGCTTGTTTCCTGTTGCAGAGGTTTTGTTTCACACACACACACACACACACACACACACACACACACACACACACACACACACACACACGTCTAAGTGTGAGTTGCAAAAAACAGGATCTTGTGACTTCTGTTTTGTGTGTTGCACTTCAGGAAATGCTTGAATGTTCTAAATGCTCCTAATTCTTTCATTGCTGTGTTGCTTTAATTAAGTACTGTTTTCTATGATGGCACTTACCATGGGGTGTTAAACTGTGTAATGTAATAGTAAACAAACAAACAAACAACAAAAAAGTTATAAAAAAGTTTTAAAATTTCTACACTTATGGTGTCTTTTCCATTGAAAAATATAGTGACAACCAACTGTGCAGTAACATCATGTCAGGGTGTCTTTAATGGTTAATAAATGTTTGTCAAAATGTCCAACAACTATGGAAAAGATATTCATTTCAACCCAAGACTTTATGATTTCTGATTATGTTCAAATTAATTCAATATGATAAAATGAATCACACTCTTGCTGGGAGCACTTTGTAGTCGTCACTTCAGATAAAAGCGGCCAAAACTTAATGTACTGAAGTTCATCAGGATTTTGGCTCTGTGACCTTTAAACCTCTAAAGGAGACAGCCTTCACCCTGTGTGTCTGTGTGGTAATTTTTATTTAACCAGCAAAAGTCAACTGAACACACATCCTGTTTCTCTGCACTGCCCAATACAACCACAACCTTCTGCTGTGGAAGGTTGGGGTGAAGTGCCTTGCTCAAGGGCACCTCTGCATGGAGGAAGGGAAGACTGTTACTAATTTTGTTACTCATTTGTTTTTCCCACCCCAGCCTATATGGAGATCCAAATCGGTGGTAATTCTGTCAAGGGCTCTCAGGCTGAAACAGTGAATCAGTTGATCCCCAATGGCATTTAACTACTGCCAAGGCCGTTAGTGAAAGAGAGCAGAGAGATAAGCCATGTCATGCCATTTATCAGGTCTGTTTCCTCTTCAGTCTACTGCTACCTTCATGTGCTGTCGGAAATATCGGCGTGCGCACATGAACCTGCTAAGTAACAGGATCGGGGTCAATTCATGAATGAACTCATCAATTCCAATTCAACTGAGGAATTGGAATTGGAAATGGAATTCGAAAAAATCTGCAGGAAACAATTGGAATTGAACTGGAATTTCAGGAAGTTTAATTTAATTCAATGAAATTCTGTGAAATTCCATGTTTTTTTTGTTTTTTCTTACCACAGATTACACGTAGTGTTATATTATTTAACACTATGTGTAATGTAATAGATAATACTATTCAGTATTGATAATACATAACTTATATGTACTGAATATCATGTTATCAAGTGTTAGGTTTCAGGTGGTATTTTAATGCATAACATGTAATCGTAATACATATAGCCTATTATGATTGAATGTATTTGATTTGTTTAACTGTCTTTTATTTGATTCAGAATGTTTGATTTATAATGTTTAGCAAGTCAAGACAGCCTCTCTCAAAAGTGGAATTTCAGGGAATTATAATATAATAATAATAATAATAGAAATCAATTCTGTTCCTGTCATTCCAATTCAACTCCAATTCTCCTTAGAGCTGGGTGACATTCCAATTCCAACTCCAGGTATTGAATTGGAATTTACCGTGCATTCTCAATTCAATTCATGGATGGGCCCAACCCTGCCAAGTAAAGGTGACACTTTCTGTGATGCCCCGGTGGCCGAGATGTGACGTTCACGGGGGCGGGGGGTGTGGAAGGCGTGTCAACAATTGACTGTAAAAGTGACATATTTTATTATTGTACGTTATTGTTTTGGATTCAGTTAATATTGTCTGTTTCTATTTTCACTCTTTGTTTTTGAACTTGTAGTTGTCACGCATTTGTTGTTCAGCATGTCACCGCTGCACCGCTGAGTCCTCCTCTCCTCCTCCCCTCCTCCCTCCTCCCCTCCTCCCTCCTTCCTCCTTCATCATCACATTTACCCGGTGCGGTGGTGTCTCCGTGTCCTTCGTACGGAACAGCTCGGCCATGGTGGATGCGAGCACGATGAAGAAGACGTTCACGGTACCGGAGATTAAACCGCTGGACCAGTACGATTTCAACCGAGCCAAGATCTGCGCCAGCGTCCGGTGGCTGCTGGCAAAATCCTACGGGTCTGCAGGTAGACTTCAGCCGATGATGCTTTCACCCGCTTTTCTAGGCAGACAAGCGCTGCCCACATAACCAAAGGCGACGCGCTGCTTGGGTGGGGCGCTTAATAATTGATCATGCTATATGGGGCTCTGAGTTAAATCAGCGTTTTGTCGTTTTGTTTGGTGTTGAAGGGAATCTCCGTCGTCATCCTCTCCAGCATCCATCCTTCACAGCCGCTGCCCTGCTGCCCCACATAGCTCACTGTAGTCCCCCTCCCTCCCAGGCGGTGCAGGTTAAGGCTGTACGCAGTTTAGCATATTCCTAAAGCGGAATTACAAGATCAATTACATGAATATGAGTAGTGTCAGGGAGAGGTAATTTCCTCATAATAGTGCATGTTGCAGGGAAGGAACTGGAGGCTGTCATCGCTGCATTGCAACAAAGCCTTTTGTCAGGTTAGGCTATAGGCCTGTAGTGGGTTTACCATCATAAAGCTGACCAGGCAAAATATGTAAAGGCAACATAACAGTAAATAGGCTAATATCATTTAAGAAACAGTGCTATACTTTTTGCAAAGACAAGACGGCCTAGTACATCTATATCTAGCCGATACTATGTGGGCCGGCTGTAAATGGGCCAATAGACCGCATAATATTTGTGTCAGTGTTACGCACGCTGTGATATAGCCTAACGCGTGGCATAGTACTGTATGTCGATAAGACAATGGGTTTTTCAGTGCTTCACAGGTACTTCATAATACATTTTCAAGATATACAAAAATAACATAAAATGTATGCGTGCATGGAAATGACATTCATTCGAAATATGTTTTGAGTGGCCAAAATATAATGGATTAATTGAAGATGTTTGTTGTCAACAGCGCATCTTAAGAAAACGTTTTCCACTGTCCAAAATACACTTCGAATGAATGTGCATGTTTAGCAGTATGGGAACAGCTGACACGTTTTTATCTGAGTCTATGATTAGCCCTCTCTATACGCTCACAGTGATAATGATCAGGCTCTCCTGCCTAATAGAATGATGTCAGACTATAATAGCACAGTAGTAAACTTGCATAGTTAATCTCTATGTAATTGCCCTTGTTTTGTTTCTGTAGTGATAGCTTTGGACAGAGAGTCTTGTTACATTTTGTCTAGCCTATACCAGTCAATAGGTTGAGAAAAGAGATGAGCTGAAGACATCTCACCAGGGGGTTTCCATTGTTATCTGTCAGCTGGGTTCCTCATAGAATTTTAATGGAAGCCCGGAAGGAAATAACAGTAATGTCACACATGGGTTTCTGCTAGCTACCCTCCAGAGATTTTATTTTACCTGACATGACCAAAGGATGACCCATTGCAAAAAATAGTCAGTGATGTACACGCACACACACACACACACACACACACACACACACACACACACACACACACACACACACACACACACATACATACACACACTTATGTCCTCCTTGCTCTCACTTATTTAGAACATGTCTGACTTTGCCAAGTGATTTTATAGAGATCCCTTTGTCTTTATATGATCTTAGCAATAGGAAGTGAAGTGTGTGTGTGTGTGTGGGGGGTGTGTGTGCGCGCGCGTGTGCGCGCGTGTGTGCGTGTGTGTGCTTTATTGTCCCTCTTCAGATTTCACTTGATTAGCCAGTCTCGGTGTTCTTATTCTCTATCACCCCTTCCAGGCTGTGTCAAAGTTTTGTGTGTGCATGTGTTTGTATGTGTGTGATGGGAATTTCGGTGAGTGTCATTATAATGCATTGTTACTTGCATGTATTGTTTGTTACTGTGATATTTACTGCGATTTCTAACACCTGATTATACACATAAAACCCACACAAACAAAGCCACATGCCACCAAGCTGCAGCACTCTGGCAGTGTTTTCTGCTGTGCTGCTGTGCTGTTTTAGCTCCACTGGCCTGTTTCTGTTTCCACCATATTAGGTTAGTATTATGCTAAATGGGTTAGCCGGTCCCTACTCTACAGTCCAGTCCCACAGCCTCTGCTTTGATTGGGACAGAATGGCCAGTTTCCTCTTCTACCGTTCCCATAGTGACGGCAGTGCTGCAGAGTGTGAAAGGCGAAGGTTTAACCCCGTACAGAGTGGATCACTTTTCATAACTCTGACTGTGAGTGATGAGTGTGTGTCACACTGCACTGGGGTGTGTGTGTTACACTGCATGACATTAATTTGAAAGATGTGAATCATATTAGTGTTCTTTTTTCAGTAGCTGTTGTTTACATTTATTTTTCTAGACTGCTCTCCACACTTTGCATCTGGCTTAGCTGATGTTTGTTTGAAATTCCATTCAAATTTCACTGTCGTTTTTCTCTCAAATGGTACTGCAAATAATTCTTCTCTTCTCTTCTCCTCTTCTCTTCTCTTCTCTTCTCTTGATCCCCACTGTTCCCCTCCTCAGTGTTTGCTGGATTTGAGCACTGCAGAGAAAATTAGGTGTTTAGATATAGGGAGAGGGGGAGAGGAGGGGAAGAAGGGGTTGCATAAGAAAGCTTACATTAGGTACAGAGAGGAGGAAGAAGTGGCAACGACAAGGAGTTGGAGTCTTCAGTGTATGGACCGACGAGAAGTAAAGGAATGGGTGGAATTAGTGAGAGGGATTAGAGAGTAGGAGCAGAGGCTGCAGAGGAAACAGAGAGAAGTGGAAGACTATTCCCCCTCGTTCCCTGTGGGAGTGGGAGAGTCCACTCCACTCCAATCTCCAAGATTATCCTGACTCCTTGAGCAGCCATCCACAGACTGCAGAGTTGGAATATGGGTCAGCCCGGGAAGCTGTGTGTGTGTGTGTGTGTGTGTGTATTTTTGTGTGTGTTCTGCCTCTATGTGTCTATGAAGTGACCCGCTCATAGAGTATCCATGGTGTGTTGTATGTAATAGGTCTGAGCTTCTTGCACACACACACACACACACACACACACACACACACACACACACACACACACACGTCTGGATAACCTAGCTGAGCTGCTCATGCAGATGATGACATTATCTCTGGAAGGGACTTATTCACTCTTCTCCTTCAGTCTCCCTGCAGAAGTTGTCACTTATTGTCACCTAATTTCCTTTATGGAAAAACTTTTTTTCGGGTTTGCCCAGCAGTTACTTAGTTTTCCCTGTCTCTCTCCCAGAACAGAAGATAGTAGCGCTGTAGGCTCTTGCCAGGGGCCTGTGTGACCTGTGTGACCTCTTCCACATGGGACAGTGCTTTCATAAAGAAAGTCTCTACAGTTGAACCAGTCTGCTCCCCTCTCCCTTAAGAGAACAATTTAGGGAAGCTGACTCAGTTTGTCCCCTCTCTGCTTCCTGTATCCCTTATATCTGCCCTATAGACTCCTTCATGGGTCTGTCTCTCCTCACATGCGGCACAGAGAATGCCCTTGAGCTGTTGAATGAGTGCCTTCCCCTTGTAGACAATGTTCAGGAAGACTCAGTCAGCTGGTGTCATCCACTGAAATATTAATTCTGTGCTTCTTTCTGTTCATAAGCACAGTGCGTCTCTCCTTTCTACACGTTGAAAAACCTCTCTGTGTCGTCATCTCTCCCCGTTCAGAGAATGTTCCGGTGGAGCTGCGTGATCCACTTTACAAGGACCAGTATGAACAAGAGCACCTCAAGCCGGCCGTGTCCAAGCTGCTGCTCTCCCCGGAGCTCTACTGCCGAGCCCAGGCCCTGTTAGCCCAGGCCCACGGGGTCTCCCTGCCCGCATCGCAGGGATCCCCTGCCAACAACTCAGCCCTGCTGCAGCTCCTCATTAAGAAGGGCTTCACCCCCAAGGACCAGGATGCAGACGTCACCGAGGAGGACCTCAGCCACATCCCCATCAAGACGGTGTGTGCGTGGGTGTGGCTGTGTGTGTGAGAGTGTGTGTGTGTTCCTCTATTGTTCTTTTTGAGATTCCATCTGTCCAGTTTGTATACAAAATCAAATCTGCCATGATGTACTGTCTAGGTAAATTAAAAACAATGTTTGTGGACTGTCCACTCTCCTTTTTGAATAACAAACTACTACCCTGCTACCCTCGTCCGTGACAGTTGTTTCCCCTCTTGTGATGGGTGCAGAAGGCCCACCTAGCCCTGATTGACGCACTGATGTCACTGGCTGCCAAAGAGACAGTGGGCCGGGTGAAGATGGCAGTGGAGGCGGAGCAGATGGGGGCCGGGGCTCCGTGGGAGAACGCTCTGCTCTTCTGGGTCAACAGGGTGAGAGCACAGCGCCACAGTGTTTATCTGAGACACTGTTATTCTAAAACCTTCATCATTCAAGATCAATGAATGCTGTATAGTAATGTTAGGCTGCCATTTGTTTAACTGTGGTTGTGTGTGCATACAGCTGAACCAGAAGTTGAGAGAAAGCACAGAAGAAGAAGAGCCTCCCAAATCTCAGACGTGTACAGACCTGCAGCCTGCTCAGGAAACGGTGAAAATGCACACACACACACACACACACACACACACACACGCATACGCAATTTTTTACAACAGACTATAATGCCGTGTTGCTAAAGCTTCTAACATCTACCTTGCTCTGCTTTTTTTGTCTTCTTCCCCTGTTCTGTCCTCATGCCTTGCTTCTGCCTGGCAGTGTCCCTCCACCCGTTGGTACTGGAAACTAGTCCCAGTAAGTGTCCTCTCTTCCTGTCTCTCTGTCCCTGTCTCTCTCTTTTCTTTCTCTTTGTCTCTGCCTTTCTCTCTCTCTCTCTCTCTGTCTCTCCCTCTCTCTCTCTCTCTCTCTCTCTCTCTGTCTGTCTGTCTGCTATGGCTGACATTATTGTGCCTGCTGGAAATGCTATACATACCTCTTCTCTGTCCCATTTGAGGTGTGTTTGCGTAGGACAGTAATGTCTTTCAGAAAATCTTGACCTTTTGAACTGACCGATGAGATACCACGCATACGTACTGTAACTGCTTATTGTTAACTGATGATGTTTTGGACGCTGGGTTTTTGACCTTGGTCTATTGCAATCGGTCATCTGTGTCTCAGTTTCATCTCAAACTGCCCAGTTATCAGAGCTGAGGGGGAGAAGGAGATGATGGAGAGGAGGGAGGGCATGGAGCAGTGAAGGGTGGTGAAATGACTTTGTTAGAGTTTGTTATTCCAGTATCTCTGCCCCCTTACTTGTCGCCCCTCTCTCCTCCTTCCCTGTTGCTCTCTTCTCCCTGAGCAGTGCCATGTGACTGTGTGGTGTGGCGGTTCCCATGATGACCGGCCCCCTTGTCATTTATGCTTGTCTCCCTCTCTCTGCCATCCCCCATCCAGCATGCTATCGCTTTTTGTTTGAAGGAGTCGGGGAATAAGCCGCCAGTGGTAATGTATAACACGCCACTCTTCTCTCACCCTCCTCCTCCTCCTCCTCCTCCTTGTCTCTCGTAGCAACATACTTGACTGACAGACAGACTGACGAATCGCCACACCTCTTCTCACGCTGTCAATCAAATCAGCGGAATGACTGACATACAGACTACGAACTAATTGCCACTCCAACCCCGAGGTTGGATGGATCAGTTAAAACTCCTTAGTTGTTAACACTGCTTATCCATATTTATTTATATTTTATTGCTTTTCTTTGAGGTGTATGTGTTACAAAGCCATGCTATGGGAGGCATTATACAACTGGACATTACTCTTGAATGTTGAGTCAATTACAGTACTGTGTTTACCGACATCTCGGTCCTCCTGCAGCAGGGCTCCGTAACGTCATTCGACATTAGTTACAGTTCATGCACTTAGACATGCAGCAGTTGTTTTGTGTTGACGGGATTCTCTCTGTGTATTTTGGCTCTTGTGTGCCCATTGCTAAAGGGGGTTATAGCATCAGGGTTTTTGTTTTTGATAGAATTCACTTGCTTTCCCTTTCGGCAGTTTTATTCTGACTGTGTAGTTTTTACCCGATCAAAAGTGGTTGATTGGAGATTGAGGCCCAGGTGCCTCCACTGCCTGTTTCTGCTGCATGGACACCAGAGGGCAATCTTCCCCATTCCACTACCACTCACATTTTTTCTACCCATGTTTTTGTATCTGTTGTTTTCACTGCAATGCCTTTTTTTTTTTTAGCTGTGCACTGCACCTTCTGGTGTGAGTGTCTGCGTGTGTGTGTGTGTGTGTGTGTGTGTGTGTGTATTGAGGCATTGTTGGTCTTGTGCTTGGTTTCTGTTAGTTTTATTCTCTTTGCAATTTTATTGGATGTTGGCTGGCTTCACAGTTTGAGTCGATGGTGTTATTTCTTTGTTTAGCAGTATTGTCTGGAGGAGGGACAATCCTGGCTGATTTGATCTTTCGTTTGCCACTTATATGTCTGTAACAACTCTCTCAACATTAAATACTTATGCCTTTTTTTCTATTTTCATATCTGTAATTTTTTGTGTATCTGCCCCTCTCCTCCTGTCCCTCTGCTCTTCCCCTTACCGCCCACTTGCTGTTCCTTTTTCCATGCTTCTCCATGCACAACTCTCTTCTTCTTTTTCTTCTTCTCTCTCTCCTCCTCTTCCTCTCCTCTCTTTCTTCTTTAGATCCGCTATAGGAAGGATAAGGTGCAGTCTAAGCTGACTCCTACTTTTCCTCTGGTCTATGGGGTCAAAGATCTGTCTAACGGCTGCGCTATAGCTGCTGCATTGCACTACTACTGCCCCAGCTTGCTGCCTCTGGAGGGTACACACACATTCACATTCACATTCACAGACACAAACACACACAGGCACACGCACAATTGACAAAATACATTTGAAAATGGTTTCAGATATTTGAAATGTTTAAGTTTGACTTATCTTGTGAGATACTAAACAGCTTGAATGGTGGAAGCTAGATAAAAATAATCCTCCAGTCCACCACATAGGCCTAATTAATCAAAAAATGCGTCAATTTGAAAATATATTCTATTCACTGAGTTAGCAGTTTTTCTGAATTTCCTTATTAGTACATCCGTACAAACATTTCAGCTGTAAATGAGACTATGCAGGGTAGTTTTGAATGTGTATGCAAAACATGTTCCATATTTTGAATAAGCTTTGGTCTGCAGTTCAGTGAATTTCATTTTTCAAAGCCTTTCAAAGGAAATAACCCATATTCCCAAGGGATTAAAATGAACTAGGTTTTACTTATTCAAAACATAATGATTACTCTCTGACACGCACGCTGCACACACATTTGTGCATCCCTATAACTGAATACTTTTTTCCTCTCAACCCTGACTCTACTGCCCTGCCTCTCCCAGACGTGTGTCTGAAGGACACCATGTCAGTGGCGGACAGCCTGTACAACCTGCAGATGATCACAGAGTTTTGTGAGAACAGTCTGCAGAGCTGCTGCCCCCTGGCTGTGGAGGACCTGCTCTACGCCCCACCAGCTCTGCATGTAGGCACCCACCTTTCACATTTCCACAGTAATCAATATACTAAGATCAGTATGTTTTTTGTGAGGAGCCAGAGAGATGTATGTGGGGGAAAGCAGGCAGCATGTGTACAAGTGTTGAATGTGTTTACAGTCCAGTGTCCATTGTGTGCCCTTTGCACTGCGTATGATGTCCTTCTGACACGTGCTACTGTACTGAAACTTTGTGTGATTTGTGTGAACTTTGTGTGTTGAGTTGTCAACATGTCTCTCAACCAAAGTCACCAAGATAATTTGCTGATTCTGTGTCTGAAGTGTGTTCACATGTGTGAGCTGCCTCCACAGTAACCTATGTTCTTTTCCTCAGGTGAACATCATGAGTTTCATAGCTGAGCTGCTGGAGTGGTTTGAGATTCAGAAGCCTGACTTTGTCCAGCCCATGCAACCACTTGACCTCACAGGTCTGTTACTTATAATACATTAAAAAAAATCCGTTAACATTGTTTCATTGGCTGTTTGAGTGTTTGACGTATGGGTATCACATTGATGATTAGACATTAATATGACAGTGCTTCTGTGTGTTTCAGATGCCTCAGGGTTGTTGGATTGCACAAGTCCTGTCAGCGGGAATAGCAACAGGTACCAGCATCCCTCCACTACCACACACACACACACACACACACACACACACACACACACACACACAACTGAAACATTACATTTTATGTTTGCTTGTTCTGTTCCAGTGGTTCTCCCTCCTTCATCTTCAAACAGCCCTTTGTGCCCATCTCCTCCCCAGTGTCACCTGGTAAGAAATAGGGAGTGTTTAGAAATATGTTTCTTGGATTGTAATTGACATAGACTTATTGAATTTTTTCTTATCTGCCTTTCCAGAAAGCAAAACCTGGACCAAGAAACAAATAAGGTAGCTACACTGAAACGTTTAACATGGCTTGTTTAGAAAATGTTTAATTACTTTCACATTTTATCAGAATTGTTTCTTTGATCTTCTCACTTTGCTTTTCTTCCTTACTCTATCATCCCTCCCTTTTCATGACTTGTCTTGTACAACCCATCCATCTGTCCTTCCATCAATCTGTGCATCCACCTCTCTCCAGTCGTCCTCTCTCAGCGGTGACTTTCAGCATACCGTTTGGGCTGGACAGTGACGTTGACATTGTCATGGGCAACCCTATAGATTCTGTCCTGCGCTCTGTCAGCACTGACAGCCTGACCACTGGCATCCCTGCGATGACATCACCAATGACATCATCAGGGATGGTTTGTGTCCCGTACAGCCCCCCAGAAGACCTCAGCCACCTGGTCAGCGCTTCTGCCCCCTCACAGCGCTCTTCCTGGGGACCTCACACACACTCGCACACACCTCCACTGGGAGAGCTGCCAACCATCGAGGAGGCACTGCAGGCCGTCCACACTCCTGGAGGCAAAGATGGAAAGAAGGGAAAGACAGCAGAGAAAGGTGGAAGGGGAGGAAGAGGAGGGGTGGGAGGAAGGCCAGAGCCCAGGTTGCGTCCAGAGGGAGCCCCTGCTGGCTTCTTCCTGCACTCTCCTGAGGTTGATACTGCCCAGCTCAGTAGCTCCGCCCCCTGCCGCTCTGGAATCTTCTACCGGCCTGTTGGAGGAGAATTGGGTGACACTGAGAGGCAAGGAAGGGGAGAGAAGAGGGAGAGATCCAAGCGGACCCCCGATATGTCACGTGACGACGACTCTGTGCTACGAGATGGCAGTGTCGACTCCTCTGAAGCATCAGACGATATTCCTAGAAACACTCCCGGTAATCTCCGACCCAGTAATGGCCGCCAAGGTAACCACAGCACCAGCAACAGTCCACGCATGACCAGTTTTGCTGAGCGACGAGACAGCAGAAGAAGACAGCCCCCTGCTCCAGGAGAGGAGTCAGCCTGTACCCCGACCCCGACCCCAACCACCCCAGGAACCCCGCATACACCCTCCACCCCAGCAGGGGGGCCTGGCCGCCAGGACAGCCCGGGTCCCAGAGCCCCGGAGCCGGGCTCTGAGGCCTGGGAGTTGGGCGCTCGTCTGGAGGAAAAACGCAAAAGCATTGAAGCCCAGAAAAGACGTATTGAAGCCATCTTCTCCAAGCACAGACAGAGGCTGGGAAAAACCGCCTTCCTTCAGCTGAAGAGAGAGCAAGGAGAGGGAGGAGGGGAAGGAGCAGAGGAGGATAATATAACTCTGGAGGAGCGCCTCACTCGCATGGAGGAGCAACTGAAACAGGAGGAGGAGAAGGAGGAGACAGAAAAGAAGGATAAAGAAAGAGAGGGAGAGAGGGAGAAAGAGAGGCCAACTGAAGGAAATGCCCACCATCCACCTCGACTAGAGAAGCAGGTCACGTTCTCTGTTGAAAGTAAGAAAGGGACAGAGAAAGAGAAAGGGGGAGAGAAAGAGAAAGGAGGTGAGGCCCTAATGGAGTATAATGAAGTGGTGCAGAAACTGAGTGAAGCTCTGCAGTCACTGCAGAAGGACATGCAGAAACTGACTGAACAGCAACAGCAACTCATGGGCAAACAGAGAACTCCACCCAAAAATACACCCAAAACCACGGCAAAATCAACACCTAAAAGCAACCCCAGAACACCACCCAAAACCCCTCCCCGCACCCCCACCAAAACACCGCCACGGACCCCGACTAAGGCTTCTACCAGGAGCACCACTAAAGCTTGGGTCATTCCTGCTGCCGCCTCCTCTGCCACCTCCCCCTCACGGCGTTCTCTCATGCACACCTCCTCCACTTCCCCCAAAAACGTCATTTCTTCCTCCTGCCCCGCCCCCCGCACTAAGATCCTCTCCTCCTCCACTCCCCGCAGCCCCAAACACCACCCACGCCCCCCTCACCAGCCTCATCCACGGCCCTCCGAGCTCAAGTTCCCCCCGCTCACCCGTGTCTTAACGCCACCCCAGAATGTGGACACCCTCCCCCACCTGCGCCGCGTGTCGCCCAGCAAGTGTCAAGTGCAGACCACCTCTTCCTTCCGCATTGGCGGGCCGCGGACTCCCCAGGAGTCTCCCCAGCCTGCCCAGCAGCCACAGCCTGAGGAGAGCGCCTCAGAAACAGGATCTAGCGAGACTCCCACCCAGTTCAGCCTGGAGCTGGAGCAGGAGGATGGGGAGGTAGGGGGAAGCCTGGCAGCCTTGCCCCAGCTCAGAAGAGAGCGTCCTGGTGCTGCCGACGGCAGCAGCTCAGGCGCTCCTTCGGAGTGCTCATTTGAGAGCGAGACTCTGTCACTTTCAGCAGCGTACAGTGCAGCAGGGGAAGGAGGGAGAGGAGGAGTTGCAGAGAAGCGTTGCAGCCTGATTGAGGTGTCACTGTCATCCATGGGAGGGCCAGAGGGGGCCAGTGATGAACCAACAGATGAGGGGCATGAGTTTTCCTCGGATTCTATGAGTGACCAAACAGAATCTGCCGTGGAACCCGCTAGAGAACTGGCTGGAGAACCTGCGGATCCCACAGAGCAGCTGGATCTGGCAGCAGAAGCCATGGAGTCGTCAGAACAGCAAACAGAATCCAGAGAGGAACAGACAAGACAGACAGAAGCTTTGGAACCGAGTGGAGAGCAGAGTGAGCTGGGGACAAGAGGAGGAATAGGATTATTCTTTAAGGTGAGTAGAAGGGAAACAGGAGCTTGTTTTGCATGTACATATACCTTGTGACAGTAATGTCTGTACAATACAATTATGATGTGTGTGTGTGTGTGTGTGTGTTTGTAGGGTGAGGTACATAGTGAAGAGGAGATGGCCCAGCGTAGAGCATTGTTGTTGGAGAGACAGCAGAAGAGAAGCGAGGAGCTGAGGAGGAGGAAACAGTGGCATGAGCAAGACAGGGAAAACAGGTAACACTCACATACATGCATGCATGCACCTGCATACACACACATACATAAAGCTTGAATCAAACTTTTCAGTGTTTGAATGTGTACATTTGTCAGCTCAAACATTAAAAGCTAAACTGAGCCCATGTCAAAGCAACCTTAACGTCTCCCATCCTCAGACCAGCCTCCTTAGAAGACAGAAGGGGCTCTCCCTCTCACACGCCTCCTGCTGGCACCACCTCCCCCTCCCCCACCCCTCCTGCTACGCCCGCTCGCCGTGGAGATTTCACACGAGAGGAGTACGCGCGGCGGCACCAGCTCAGGATCATGGCTGACCTGGACAAAGTGCTGCGGCAGAAACCAGCCAATCCAGGACGAGCTGCCGTCAAGAAGACTCGCTCGCGGCCCCGCAGCATGACCAGGGAGGAGTCACAGCTGTCCCAGAGCCCAGCCAAGGGAACTGCAGGTAATGTAGAAAGAGAAACAGAGAATTATTGACCAGTTCACAATATTCACTGTGTCAAGTAGAGTATTGGTTGATGGTTCAACTGGCAACACTATAGACTAAAAGTTTCTACAGGTTGACTTTTCTTCTTTTGTTCTTCTCACAGTTGTCTTCCTTTGTTTCTTCTCTCTCTCTCTCTCTCTCTCTCTCTCTCTCTCTCCTTCCTCTGTCTCTGTTTCTCAAGGCTCTAAGTTGACTAAGGTCTACTCTCACTCCTCCCTCAACCTGGCAGCCATGGCTGATGAACCAGGAAACAGTGGCAGCAACCCCACTAAGAAACCCCCCAGGTACGCTCCTCTTTCTCCCTTGGTCATTTCTTTGCCTCTTTCCTCTCATTCATACATTTTTTTCTTCCGACCTCTGCCTTTAAGTTGTGTTAAGCCAAGTCAAGTCAAGTTTATTTTTATAGCCCTTCATCACAAAAGCATGTCTCAAAGGACTTTACAAAGAACAAACCTACCTAAATCTAACTAATCAACAATCAATCACAAAACAAAATGTGCTGTCACATACTGTAGATGCACATGCACACACTTTTTCTGTCTCTCCCTCCTTGTCTTTGCTCCAGCTCACTCATGTATTCATATATGCTTGACTAGCAGCCAGGGTACAAATATGCTTCCAGCTCAACGAAAAAACTAATTAATTGGAGACCTGTCAGGTTCCTCCTCAGGGCTGAAAATCTCTCTCTCTCTCTCTCTCTCTCTCTCTCTCTCTCTCTCTCTCTCTCCTTCTTTGACTCTGGGCTCAACCAGGTTAGGTGTATTTAGAACTTGAACACCTCCTGTGAATGGCTGAATTGCTTCCAGGGTTCAAGTATGTGAACAGGGCAGTTCACATTGATATTACACGAGTCATTAAAACGCATCAGTAAGTTCTGGATAGTACAAGGGATCCGAACAATACAGGTAAGACTGAGTGGGCCCTACTCATTGTTTGACGTCTCTCCAACAGCCATCCTGCTTCACCTTTGCGATGTATGTCACCGAGCAGACTGACCAATCAGAATGGAGATAAGGACTGGGAGACTGGTTCCAACGGCACCTCGCCTGTCCCAGAATACACTGGTACTACACAGCATATCTCTCAGTTCTTGACTACCAGTATTTAACGTCAAAGTGTTTCTATTTGTTTGCATACATGCATTTGTGTAAATAGTAGTATGTGTGTGTGTGTGTGTGTGTTCGCATTTGCAGGTCCAAAACTCTTCAAGGAGCCAAGCTTCAAGTCCAACAAATTCATCATTCACAATGCTCTCTCTCGCTGCTGTCTGGCTGGCAAGGTCAACGAGACACAAAAGAACAAGATAGTTGAGGTAGAGGATTCAGTTCTTTGATACCTTTTTGGTAAAATTCACGACACTGGTCGATCAAATCCTGTTGTTATACTTTGTGCTTTTTTAAGCACTGTGCTAGGTTACTTGTTCACATTTGATTATCGTACAATTAGATGCACACCGTGGCTCACATACAAGCAGATGCAGACTAAAATGCTCGGTCAAGATGAACAACTCCCTCTCCTTTCTCTTACTCTCCTTCCCTACCTTCTTCCACCCTCAGGAGATGGAGAAGAGTCCTGCCAACCACTTCCTCATCCTGTTCCGTGATGCCAGCTGCCAGTTCCGGGGCGTGTACACCATGAACCCCGACACCCAGGAGCTCGCACGATTGGCTGGCATGGGCCCGCGGACAATAAGCTCCGTCCAGGTGGAGTCCATCTACAAATACAGTTCGGACAGGAAGCAGTTCAGCGCTATCCCCTCTAAAACCATGGGCATGAGTGTGGATGCCTTCACCATCCCTAGCCACCTTTGGTACGGAGGAGGAGGAGGAGGAGGAAGCAGGAGAGCAAGCATTACTAAGAAGGCTGCTGTGTCCAAGTGAGGAAAACGTACCATCACATAAGACCTCATGACAGAATGATGTAAGATAACACTAAAATCACCAAGTTGTTATAGTGAAAGCTATATTCAAACATAAAAAACATGCAGTTATTCATATGCACACATATGAGCATATGCATGTGCGCAGGTGTGTACACACACACACACACACACAGGTTACCTCTCTTGCCCTTGAATTTTACTAGAAATACTTAATACTCAAAGAGTTATTTGTACTCCCCTTCATGTGCATGAAAATGGTACAACACAACCTTCTTCCCTAAAACGAGCCCTGAGACACGTCACATCCAGAGGACACCGTGGAACGTTTTGGAAAATGTTAATTTAATTGCACAATGAGCGGTTACTCATAATTGTAATAAGGTCTTATTACTTATAATTTCATTGTTTGAAATGTAGACTGAAAATCACTGGGTTTTTTTCTGTAAGAAGAAAAGGAAACGTTGCGTAATAAGTTGTGTTTATTGACATTGACTTTCACAAAGAATAAGGAGAATTTGTTCCAAAAGCCACTGGTTCTTCACATGACAATGTTGGACTGAAGTCTTTGTCGAACACCACGGTATCTGTTTTATACCTTAAGCCAAACAACAGAGAAAACAAACCTGTAAATGCCTTCTCATGTCAGAGTGACTGGCAGGACTTTTCTTTTGTACAGTTTTCAAGTTTAATTCTACAAACAACTGTCAGTAGATGGATCAAAGCACATTTGTTTTTCAAAATGAAAGATAGCCATACCCATATAAAGAAGTGTTCTGTGAATAGAGGAGAGTAAAAATGTTTTTAGGAGCGAGTCAAAGACCTGTAAATATATCTGTGATTGTCAGAGAAGGATCACTACAGCATGAATGGTTATTTATGTGGTAAAATCTTATTTCACTATGATATCGCAGTGAAAATGTGTGGTTTCATAAGGCTGTGTGGGCAGTGGGTATATGAGCATTAGATGCCAATTAAGCAACTTTTGTACACTGAAGAGGATGACAAGAGTAAGCAACTGTAAACAAACTATCACGCCATGCTAAAATTAAGAGATAACTGGGTTGTGGCCTTCATGGTACAGTAGGCAGAATAAAATAGGTGTGTTTCAAACCAGCTTTCATGTGTGAAATGACAGACCGGATTAAACTTGGCTGATTGAGCTGTCTCTCTCTCTTTCGATCTATCTTATTCTCGCTCCCTGCCTCTGCCTCCCTCCCTCTCACTATTGTCCTGTTTCTGCTGGTTTCCTCCTCCACCCACCTGACCTGTTTCTCTTGGGAACATTTCATAATTTCTGCAGTGAGATACCAACCATTGCTTATGAATTTTAGTGACATATACACTTTTATATAGGCACATCCATCATGACACTGAAGGTTGTCATATTGGAATTTAGCTTGTTGCATAACGTTCCTGTATGGACCTGAGTATGATGGAACTGCAGTGATCAGGATACAGATATAAAGATATACAATGATAGATTATGTGATTAATACAGGTGGGGCTGGAGGGTTGAGTCAGGCCTACAGACTGAAATATTGCTGAGATTGCCATTTTCTTGACACCATAAAAAAAGACGAAATGACGAGATGAAAACGAAGGGAAAAAAAGGCTTGGCATGTTTCCAATTTTCCCAGTATCAGTTGAAATGTTACATGACAAAGCTCCTTTTATTACCAACACTGTTAAGTTTTCCCATGCATCCTTGCCCCTTTCTCCTCCCTATCCAGTTTTGATAAGACCTGTATTTCTGTGTGTTCCCTTGGGCGACAGGTGAGAGCAAAAAGAGAACATTCTGAACTCCTCGAACTTAAACAGGCTCAACCCCCCTCATCTCTCAGTCCCATCTTCACCCTCATAAAGCTACACCTTCATTGCTTGGGGGAGGGGGTCCACTTGGGTGGATTTCGATCACACTCTTCAAAATGATAAAAAGAAAGAATTGCATTGCAAAAACTATCATCCAGTCTCATAGTCAGTCTTGAAATCTTATTTTTGTTAAAACAAATAAAAAACCGCCAGCAGGGTGAGATCATTTCACTTGTTTACACTTGTTTCAGGAATTTTCTAGTGCCAATATCTTGAAACAGGGCAGAATAAGGCAGATCACTCCACTAATATTAAGAAAAGGATAGATAGGTCCTACATCACAGAAGAAAATTGAAACAAGTAGACTTGCTTTGGAAAGTGAAATTAGGCTATCTCACTCCGATGGCAGAATTTCACACTTGCTTGAAGAAAAATAAAATGTTAAGACTCAGATCCAATGACTGGCTGAGATGGATATGTGACAGGTAGTATCCTCTCCCTCTCTTTTCCAATCAGATTGGAAAACTGATTCCAAGAAGAGAGGAAGAGGATACTACCAGTCACACATCTTATCTTATCTTATCTTATCTTATCTTATCTTATCTTATCTTATCTTATCTTATCTTATCTTATCTTATCTTATCTTATCTTATCTTATCTTATCTTATCTTATCTGAGGGCTATAGCACCTTGTGCGCAGAAGTTGGCACGGTGTCAGTCCTAGTCTGAGCTGTCTCTGGTGCCAAGTAGTACCCTAATCAATTACGTTTACAGCTAGCCTTTACAGTCATTTTCTATTTAGTGTTCCCCTGACTGTGGTATAATGTTAAAGAATTTATGGTTTACTGAGCCCTTCCCTTGGGTAGCCTACTTTACTGTCTCTGTCAAAAAGTCCTGGAACAAATGCCCGAGGGAGTGTGCGTGTGTGTTTGTACACATATGCGCGCGCGCGTGCGTGCGAAGTGTGTGTGTATGTATGTATGTGTGTGTGTGTGTGTGTGTGTGTGTGTGCAGGGGGTGTTAATAAATCTCGACGAAGGCGTGGAAACCAAGCGAATTCTCTATATATTCCCAGCTCATCGCGCACCACTGAACTGGATAGACGCAACACCGGTCTGTTAACAACAGCAGTGGCTACAGAAATAAGAAAAGTTTTTCCTCTCAGTTAGCCAGGCAGTTGTGATAGTAGTTATGACTCTGATCGGTACACAGCGTTTCTCAGCCAGCTCCTTCTCCGGGCTGGGGAGCCGCAGAGCGGCCTCCTCCTCCAGTGGACTGGGGGTTGGGGGTTTGGGCTCGATCGGGTTCGGGAAAGGCTTCGGGGTGGCGGGTGGAGGAGGTGGGTTCGGTGTCACGTCCATCCACATGAGCTCCCGCGGTAGCGGAATGGGATTTGGAGGCGGGGTGGGTGCCGGTGCACAGTTTGGGTTCGGGGGATCCCGCAGCGGAGGCAGTGCGCTCAGGACGGGAGCTGGTGCCGGTGGGAGCGCCGGGATGGGCGGCGACGTTGTGGGAAATGAGAAAATGCACATGCGATTCTTGAACGACCGTCTCGCTGCCTACATGGAGCAGGTGCGGATGCTGGAGGCCACCAACCGTGAGCTGGAGGAGAAGTTGAGAAGCATCACTTTCAACAAGGTCGTTCCAAACGACTTGACCAAGTTTGACGCACAGATCAAACCGCTCAGGGAACAGGTACGGCTAAATACTACTTATACTTCCTAACCAAATAAAAACATTTCTCTCCAACAACCATTCAAGATTTACTCTGAAGTAGCTGCCCTAACCATTGCCTCTCCATGCGTAAAAGTATGGCAGCACCAGACTACTGTGACCAGGCAATGTCTCAGCCCTGCTGCCTTTTTCCCAAACCTTCCCCAACAGACACAAAAAAAATCACACAAAACACTAAACACTGAATAAGCCGGTCTTTTTCTCTCCACAGCTACTGGCTGTTATTCTTCAGCACGCACGCATTTCTTTGGAGATTGACAATGCCAAACTGGCAGCGGACGACTTCCGAGTTAGGTATGTTTGGTGAAACTTCTAGGCTAAGCAGCTTATTGTTAACCTAAATCTGAAATATTTAGGCTACCATCACCAGCTGTTTTCAAGCAACTCGGTGTATAAGCCATGCGAAAAAGCTATCAAGCTGAAATATGAACACTTGTTTGATCACTTCTCTTTGTTCACCTTATTCTGTCACGTCCTCCCTTTAAAAACAAGTAACCTAAATTATGTTTTCATTAAACCAAATTATTCAACAGAAAAAAAACAACTTGTTAGAATTCTAGACTGTAAATAAGCGCTGTGCGTTTGGCGATAGGTGGGAGACGGAGCTATCAATGCGCCAGACAGTGGAGGGAGACATCGCAGGACTCCGGGCTTTGCAACGAGACTATGACCTGGCCAACCAGGCGATGATGCAGGACCTGCAATCTCTGACAGAGGAGTACATGGCCCTGAAGAAAAATCACCAACAGGTGCCAAACTACAAACCCTCTCCATGTTTAGATGTCCTCTTTCACACATGGATACACAGAAGTGTCCTTTCTATCACTTGCTGTTTTCTCTCATTTTGTTGCAGCAAGCACTTCATCTATATCCTCAATACTGCTTTGGTCTCCTATTTTTTGTTAATCATCACATTATTAGCATTTGTTTAGTCTATTTCTATATTTGTATGCATATGCCCCATATTAATGTCTTTATCTTTGTTCTGTTGCTTGTCCTTTATGGCACCTGTTTGTTATCCTTTGACTTGTTTCAAGGTATCATCATTACAAATTGATACATGTCGACCTGTTTTTCCACCACTTTTCTTCCATCCCGTCTCCCTTCAATCCCCACTCCTTCAACAGGAGCTATTATCTGTACGTGGAAATCTGACGGGTCACATCAACGTGAATGTGCAGGCAGCTGAGAGCGCCAATCTGTCCCAGGTTCTGGCTGACATCAGAGCAGAATATGAGGCTGTTGTGGAACACAACAGACGCCAGGCCGAGGGCTGGTACATCAGACAGGTCAGTTTAAAATCACAAATATAATGAACCAGTGTTAACTATGACAGTATAACAGAGTATGTGTTTGTGTGCATATGTGTCTGTGTATCTCAGGTGGAGATGAAGCAGGTAGAGTCAGCCCAGCTAGCTGAGACAGAAGTCAGTGAGACACATGAAGTGACAGATGGACGCAAACACTCGCTTGTTCTACAGATGGAGCTGGAAGCTCTCCTCATGGGGGTGAGCTGCACCACAAACATATGCACTTATATGGAATGCAAACATACACGCACACACACAAGAATGCACTCACACATGAATTAAACAATATAGATTTTTATTCGCTCACTCTCTGTATCCTCTCCCTCCTGTTGTCTTTCTCCAGAATGAGAACCTAAAGGACAGGCTTGCAGAAGTGGAGGCCCAGTACCAGCAACGCCTTCTAGGCATGAGTGGCCTGGTGGCTGGACTGGAGGGAGAGCTGTCCTCAGTCCACCAGGGTGTCGCACAACAGGGCCAGGAGTACCAGAGGTTGCTCGACATCAAAAGCCGTCTTGAGATGGAGATCAACACCTACAAGCAGCTGCTAGAGGGGGCTGCCGTTGTTGGAGCTGGCATGGTCTCACTGCCAAGAGGTGAAGTCACCATGATGGCTTCAGGGGGAAGAGAAGGGGCCTCACTGATTATGAAACCCAGAAAAATCTCCACCTCATCCACTAGCTCTAGTGCGGCAGCCATGATGTCATCAAGTGGTGCCAGAGGAGCTGCAATGATGTCAACACCAGAGGGAGGATCCACAGTCATCAAAACCAGTAAGACGGTCACCATCATAAGCAGCTCTGGTGATACAGCAGGTGCCACTGATGCAGCAGGTGCATCTATGCCGACATCAAGAGGGGCTGCAACCATATCAACCACAGGAGCTAAGATGGCAGCAGGTATGGTAACCAGCATTACAAAGTTTTCCTCCTCTTCTTCCTCCTCTGATGGATCAGCCATAATGCCATCAGGTGGGGCTGCTGCAGCTGTAATGTCATCTAAAGGTGCAATGCCTGGTGGAGACCCTCCCATGATGCACTGTACTGTACTGTACTGTGCGTTTTTCTTTCTGAGGTTGTGTTATTGTGTTGGTTTCCCAGAAACCAAACTAAAGCATGATTTCTTTTTCATGAAATTAAATTTAATGAAATGGTTCATTGACCTGAGAATAGTCTAAAAACCAGGCCTGATTGGAATACTTGGTTTGGTTCAATTGGAATAGCAATGGCAGGAATGACAGCAAATTATTGACAATAAATGCTACATCATTGGGAGACATAAGGATAACTGTAATGTATTCCAAATCTTAAGCAAAATCATCCTTCTTTAGAATAAAACATTAACAGAAGCATTGATTCAAGGTGATTTGGCCAAGAATTATAAAACATGTCATGGTTTCTCCTATGATTTCCATTTCGTTTGTAGACTGTTCCAAGTCAATATCAGATTGAAAGCAAGAATTATCCTTTCAGCCAAGTGCAATGTAAAAGGTTATGCAGTAATAATCAAGACTGTCCATAGAATGAACAATCTTTGTTAAATATTTTAGGTTGACTGACTGCCTGAGTATATTCACAGTATGAGGTTATGGATGGATAGTGACTGTCTGATCTTTCTCCATCAGAAGCAGCCATGATGTCATCAGCAGAAGCTGCAGAAATGGCTGTCAGAGGAAGTGTGGTGGAAGGAGGCATGATGATGAAATCTAGTCACACAGAGTTTAGCAGCTCTGTGGAAAACATGGTGGTGTCAGGAGGTGAAACGGGTGCAGCTGGGGACTTGATGAAGGACGGAGGCGCTATGATGTCTTCAGGTGATGCTATGATGTCATCAGAAGGGGTCACCATGTCTGGTGAGGCCATGGTAATTGATGAGGTTGCTGTTGAGATGTCATCAGGAGGTGGATCCATCTCAGTGCCGTCTAGCAGCTCTGAGTTCAGCATTAGCTCTGGTGCTGTCCTGATGTCAGGTGAAGAAGTGTCATCTGGAGGTGCCATGACATCAGGTGGAGAAATTATGTCATCAGGAGGAGTCATGATGTCATCAGGAGATGCTGCGATGTCAGGTGGAGACATGATGGTCTCAGGTGGAGAGGCAGGGGAAGCTTCTGTGTCACTGCAGTCTAGTAGTTCTGAGTTCAACTCCTCATCTTCTGGCTCTGATGGCACCATGAGATCCGGTGAAGGAATGATGTCATTGGAAGGAACCATGATGTCAACAGGAGATGCCGTGATTGCAAGTGGCGACATGTTGTCAGCAGGAGAAGAGTCCATATCTGAGCAATCTAGCAGTTCTTGAGGAGGTATGACCATGATATGGTCATCATGTGGTGACGGGATGGTGTCTGTGCCTAGCAGCTCCTAAAAAATAAAAGCTCCAAAAACAAGAATGTTTTGCAATATCCAAATATATTTTTAAAGATAAACCATTCATCATCTTTATTGTGTTATGTCCCCTCTTCTGTCTCTGTCCTCCAGGCACTCTCTCCAGTGGTGAGGTGACTGTGATGGCCATGAAGTGATTTCCCTCTCTGCTCTTCACTGGCCCAACACACACTCCTTTACACGTAGTGTGTCATCTACAACCATACTTCACCAATTTAGATACAGACAACAACCATGGTTGATCTTTTATCAAATAATATTGAACCTTCAATGGAAAAGATTGTCTGACTTTGGGATCTTTGTCTCTGTTTGCCTTCATTGCCACTGTCCTATGCTATGTTTTCTGTGTTTGGCCATGAAGTGGATAACTGTTAATGACTCATAAAAAGTGAGAGTTAAGAAAGTAATCAGTTAAATACAGATATCAATTTAACAAAATGCTTAGACAGGAAAGCATGAAAGAGGTCAACATTTGAAAAGCTTGTCTCTTGGTTATTCCAGTCCAAAGCCACCAAAAACACAATGAACCAAACAAGAGTTTGTTATGGTATTTTATTGCACCTTCCTCAGAACATGTAGCTCAGAGACACATAGATAGAGAATCTCTATTATTAATTGATCTAATTGTTGTAGCATTGGTTAATCAGGCATGGTTCTTTGGGATCTTTGGGGCAATCCTACCACATATACTGTACATCTAGATTGGACTCTAGCCTTGACAGGCCACATGATAGCTTAGCAAGATGCCTTCAGACCTGCACCTCGCCAAGACTATGAATTAACATTAGGGATCAGTTTCCGATTGTCTTTCTCAGTATAAATATAGCCTTACGTTAAATACTGTCTCTGGAAACAGCTTCAGGTTAAGGTTTTATTAGGTTATTAAGGTTAGGATTGAGAATTAATTTAGGGCCCAATGTTTTCTACTATGTGTAAAAAACAGATGGGTTAACAGAATGTGGGTAAACATGAAATAACATGGAACTCAGAGGTTTAGGGAAAAATGTTTTACATATTTGATATTTGGGTGATTTGTAGCATGGGAAAAAAGAAACAAAATTCAGGGCAGTGTGTGTGAATCTGTGTGCATAAGTTTATGTGTGTGAAATTGTACACAGCTGTCTTATAATAAACTGAATGTTGGGTCATCTTGTCATTAATGTCTGAAATGTTTTGGTCTAAGTTTATACCGTGCAAAAGAATCCTTCTAAATGCTTATATTTTCAGTCATCCTTTATAATTGACTCTTGTGTGAGTTAGGCCCATTGTGATTAAAAGCTCAAAATATTTATTGCAGGGTTTTGTTGCCTAGTTATCAATATGTAACTAAAAAATAAGTACACATAAATACTGAGAGATTAAAATGTTGCATAACACATAAAGACAATGGTTCATGTTAATACAGGCACTTCTGAGTGTAAAAAAGTTGGATCCAGGAGGGAAAAAAATGGGGGAAATGGAATTTTGGGAAACACTAAAACAAATTTTATAGGTTTATATGTCGATTTAAGATTAGGGCTGCACCAATGATCCCAATGAATGGACACAGTGAACTTATGATGAAGCTTTGCTTTATGTTGCCACACATACCATGAAATTAACTGACATGAGGCTCAACAGATAGTAGAAGCTGATCCATAGCCTGAAGAACTTAACAGCTACTAACAAACAACCAAGAAAACTATGGATGGAAACAGTTTCAAGAATCACTAAATACAGCATCCAACTCCATTAACAAGAGTCGGTATTACACAGTAAGAGAATAAAGACAGTCCTCTGCTATAATACTGTGGTTAATCCCAACATACGCTTTGCTAATCAATTATGTACAGACTTCCATTAAAATCCCATTAGTTGTCTCTGGAGTTGAGATCCCTCCTGGCGGCATCTCTCCCTTTCTTCCGAGTTAGCTGGATGAGTCAATTAACACAATAATCCTAAATCCTAACTATCTAACTAATACATATATCTTACTTAATTCTATGATGTAACTGTATGATACCTTTAGAATGACAAAATGGATAGCCGTAATACTTTGTGTTTGCTGATACTATGAGCTGCAGGTGCATAGCTGTGATAGAACGTGTAGTTAAACACTTAAGTGCCACTAGGAAGAGGGGGTGTAATACACATGAATAGAGAGGCGAGGCTAGGCTGGGGGACACCAGGTCACACACACACACACACACACACACACACACACACACACACACACACACACACACACACACACACAAGGAAGAGAAGAGCATGTTCATCTCACATTTTCCCTGTGGTCACACACATTCACTCATCTTTCTGTCACATCCCTCTCTCTCTCTCTGTATTCTTTCTATTTCGATTCCATGTTAATCTACCTGGAATGGGTGGATAAAACCATGGTGACGGTTGCTAATGAGTGTCAACTGGCTCAACCACAGGGTCGCTGTCAGCTTGTGTATCCAGAGAGCTGTGTGCTGTGTTGTTCCAGAGGGCGACATCAGCCTGGGGGTCCAGGGCGGGGCTCGCCGGCACGGGATCGGACGAGTTGGTTGTTGGTTCCACCGGGACCTGGGCGGAGGTGGGGGGGTTGCTGAACGTGGCCTCGGACGGTAAGTGGGACGAGGCGCTAGCGGGGGTGTGAGACGGGGGGAGGGAGGGTGCGTTGGAGGGCGTCTGTGAGGAAGAATTGGATGGCGTATATGAGGACAGGTTGGACGGCGCGAGCGAGGGCGAGTCGGACAGCGTGTGCGGGGGAGAGTCAGGCGGCGTGTCGGTGGGAGAGTCGGTCACAGTCTGTGTGGGTGTGGGCGTGGGTGTGTGCGCAGGGGTGGGCTCCTGTGGGTCGGTGCAAACGGGCTCCCCCTCGGCCACATACCACACCTCGTTGTGCCTGTTCAGCAGCTTCAGGGGACTACACACACACACACACACAGATAAATACAAAACAGTTAGGAGTGATATGTGTGTATATGTAATCTGTCATTACTGTGATTTAATTAAAACATTTGTGGTTTGCTGAGCTCTTCCCTTAGGTATTTTACCGTCTCTTTCCAAAAGTCATAGGACAACCACCCAATCGTGTGTGTGTGTTTTGTATGTGCATGAGTCTGTGGATGGTTAAATGTGTATACCTGTCATAGCCTACTCCATAGTGGTAGGTGCGGTTACAGGGAGCGTGTACTCTCTCCAGTTCTTTAGTCAGCAGGTGGGCATGTAGCCTGGAGGTGACTGACAGCATCCAGCCTCCATAGCTCCTCACATAAACATCCATGTCTGGCATCTCTGTGAAATACAGCTGTGCAGGAGAGACAGACGCAGCATTAGCAGTCACATATAGACATATCCTCCACGACAGTAGACACAACAGAGAGAAAAGTCCAATGCAGCATGCAGCACGGTGAATTACTGTATATTCCCTATGAACATGTTAACACACTCAAGACATATGCAGAATACTAAACATTTCCTTGTCTATAATCAGTGTAAGATTCAGACCTGGGTCAATTAGTATTTGTTTTATCCAACATATCACTGTTGTTGGGTGAAAACTTCACATTTCTAAAATGACAACTAAAAAAAAGCCTTGTTTTTTAGCTTGATGACCATGCATTTTTGAGTTTATCTAATTGGTCTTGAAAAGGTTTAACCCAAAGGTTATAGAATTTCCCACCCCATTGAAGAGCATGTAGTCTTTCAGTTGAAGTTAAAACATGAAAATCACCAAAACTGGAGTTACGAGTTTTAGACAATCAGAGGAAAATATTTGAGAGTCTATTTACTAACTTTTCTAACTGCAAAGTCATCTGACACCATTTGAATTGCCCTGATGTGGTGAACTCCACCTAGCTGGTACCTATCTGCTAAAAAAGAAGAGGAGAAATACTATTTGAACCAGATCTGATAGGATTAGAAAAACCACAGATAGGCAAATCGTTAAAACTTAAAACTCCATTAGACCTGCTGCTAACTTTGAATTTAGCATACTCAGAAACCTTCCAGAGACTTAAATACTGTGCGGATATCTAGATCATATGGACCACCTAAGATGTATAGGATGAAACTAGATCAGATTGTACAGATGCACAGAAATGTCTAAATCTACATTTAGACATTTTCGAGATGTGTGGCTGTGCGAATAATGAAAGGGTGAAAAAGAGAGAGTGCAGCAGCACTGATACCTGCGTGAGCGAGCACTATCTTGATCTCTAAACTGCTGAGTGAGAACAGCACTGCACTGTGCACTGTATATCCATCAGTGCTCTCTATTGATCTTAAGGCAAAAATCTGGGATCAAATTACTACACAATCGAATTATACAAAGATACTAGGGAGATGTAAAAACATTTGAGCTTGTGACTGCAGTTAAGAACAACTCACCAACTCCATCTTGTATTCCCTCGTCTCTTTTCTCCCTCCCACCATTCCCTACGTACGTATTGGACTAGCCCGTCACTCACCTTGTCATTGGTGGGTGTGGGCGGCTTGTCCTGATAGGCTGCAGGGAGTGGGAAGTTGAGAGTGTAGATAGCTGGCTCCCACATCTTGGTCTCCTCAGGGATCTTGACCAGGACAGGGGCAGTCATCTCCATCTGGATGCCTGCCGAAAGACACACACACACAGTAACACACACACACACACACACTGTAACACACAAAACAATCATGCTTGATCGATATTGAATTTCTCCACCCATCCTATCCTTACCTCCTTCATTGGCTCCAGTGATGTACTGGAAAAGTCTCCTGAAGGCCATGGCTGCACCCACTCCCATAAAATAAGCTTCGGCATCTGTTGACACCCAGCGGGTCGGGCTGTAGTGTCGCACCTGGACACACACACACACACACACACACACACACACACACACACACACACACACAGAGGAAGGGAGAGATTGAGAGGGAGAGACAGCAACATTGTAGGTAAAAGATGAGAGTGTGTATGCGTGTATGTGTTTGGGAGAGGGCAGGTTAGGGTCACTCACCTCATATTCATCTGTTTTGCAAATCAGCTCATACTCCAGGCACTCCTTTGACTCAGTGCAAAAGCTGGTGTTGGAACTTGGTCTATAGGACAGAGTGATGGTGAAATTACTTTTCATTCACTCCCTCTCTCTGAAATTCCCATTCTCTCTCTCTCTCATAGAGAAGGTCAACTTACCCTACACCGCCTTCAGCTGAAACCACCAGAGCCAACACCGCCAAGACTGAGATGAACGCCCTGAGGATGGACACACACATATCCATACAAATCATATACCTTCATTTAAACTGCATTTACAATTGCCAAAAAGCCAAAAAATAACCAAGTAGATTAAAAGAGAGAAAGCAAAAAGGGCCCTGTTCTGCATCAATCTATTCACACTAAGGCAAACTTCTTAGTAGAAGGGCATTCTCATTTCTCATTGAGTGTATGGAACAATCAGGAAAAAATTTGTCTGGGTATGTAGAGTAAAAAAGGAAGGTAGGTTTTGTGGCGTCATCTCTAATACGGGCTGCAGTCCATATTATGGCCTAGGACTCACACACACAGACTTTGCATAAATTGGGAGGATTGCAGATTTAGAGGTTTATGTGTCTGTGTGTGTATGTGCGCGCAAAGTGTGGTGCATTCAAGTGTTGGCACTGCGGAGATGAAGTGGGACACATTATCCTCTCCTTTCAGAGCGACGCGGGAGGAGAGAGAGAGAGAGAGAGAGAGAGAGAGAGAGAGAGAGAGAGAGAGAGAGAGATTCTGCTGCATCATCACGCTCGACCTTTTCAAAAGCAAAGGCGTTTTGAGGTCAGACAGAATCAGCGGTCAATGGCTCATTATATCCTCTTGATAATAACCGAGACTCCTGTCTATACCTTCCAACGGCCCAAGTTAGCCTACTAATACCCGAATTAGGCCTAAGCAACCCGTGAACCAATTAGTGAAAAATAAAGACGATTTAAGGACGAGATGACTGAGTTTAAGGTGGGAGACAACCAGCTCAGTCATATAAGCTACTGTTGTAGAGCTTCTGTAAATGGTATGGCAGGCTGTTAATATTGGCTGCATCATTAAACCATTCTAAGATTATTGAATAAAAAGGTCAAAGACATTTCCCGCATGCATACACAACTGATCAGCAGCAATACAAAGAAATAAACTTTACCTGTCCATTTAGACTGTAATAACGATGCAGAAAAGTCGCTTTTAATAGCTGGATCCGAGCATAACCTATAGTCAACCAACTATGAATATATTTCTCATATAATATTTCTATGATTTTTGTTGAAAGACATAACTTTCACTACCAGACTACAGCATAGGCTACTCACATTGTCCCGGTGCCGTATGCGTCCTTTCCACCTGCAAGGAGACCGCAGGGAAGAGTGTGGATGGAGAGACTGCAGGGAGACTGCAGTGTGGCGCGCCGGCGGATTTACTGCAGACTGCAGTGAGAAGGCTCCGTCTGCAACTCGAGAGAGGGGGTGTGGCGAGAGGCTGCAACCAAACTACATGTGATCCGCTTCTAGTCAGTTCATCAACAGCGCTGCAGTAGCAGGTATGAACTGTGGTCAAGCATCCACCCTGTACGCCCTATCCGTAATCCAAACACACGCGGATGGGTCATGTAAAAGGGTCATGCAAGGACAAAGAATGGAGATGGGGAACACTCCCACATTAACACTGCTCTTGATATAAGAATTGTTGCTATGTAGCTGTGTCATATGATCTGTTTGCAGCGTTTGTGCACATTAGAGCAAAATAGAGTTGTATTTTGACTTATCATGGGACATGAATGTTGCACAAAGTGTAAGTAAAGCTGTTACAAGCAAGGCTAAATGAAATGGAAATCTGGAGTGGTATGGTGCCTGCTAAGGACAAGCAGTGCAGACTTGAAGTGGCCACATGCTCATACCTCAGATACAGAAGTAATCAATGACAGTGTTATGTGTGAAGAATGGAGCCTTTGTCGCCTGAGGGCGTGTGGCATGAGGTGGCATGGTTTGAGTCCTGGACAACAGGAGCCTTATGAATCCAATGTCAGCATTAGAATAGTTAGGTGACCAGGAGGGAGGAGGAGGCTTGGTGGCAGTGGAGCATGGCTTCCTCTGTTGCTAATAAGGATACAAATGGATGTTTCCACTACAGTGCAAGTGTTAAAGAGAACACCCAACACACACACACACACACACACTAGGGTTGTCACGATACTAGAATGTCTAACTTCGATACAATACCCAGGAAAGTATCGATATGCGATAGGCCTACCATTATTACGGAGCCCCCCCCCAAGGGTCATGGCGAGAATTTTTTTTTTTGCGTTCTCTCGCAATACTTTTGCATTCCCTTGCAATAGTTTTGCGTTCCTAGCGCAGGGGAAAATCCCGGTGCAAACGAGACAGATGGACGGACAGACAGACAGACGGACGCTTCTCCATAACGTGGCCCGATAAAACTCATTCAAAACTTCTGCGTTTACACAGCAGATTACCCCTGCTCTAGTCTTCAGCCTATCAGAACACTTTTAGCTTGTTGAAGCAACAGATACCCACCAATGATAGGGAAAAAATCAGCAGGGCTAGAGTTAGTGGATTATTATTGACAGAATGATGTTAATCGGACATTTCAACGTCCGGTCGAGCCTTCTGACCGGCCCGGACAATGCATCTGAAAACCGGACAGTCCGGTCGAAAACCGGGCATCTGGCAAACCTACTTGATAACGTTAGCTAGCTCTGTAGCTAACGTTTGGTTTGCTAGCTAAACTAAAAAGGATGATGTGCAGGGTACGTTAACGTTTATGATAAATGTTTAATGCTTCAGTGATGTTGAAACGGGAGCTTTCGCTAACCTCTCGAAATTCTTTATATAGACTGGCGTGTCGGTCCTTAAGGTGCTTCGCCAAGTTTGACGTGTTACCCCCCTTCGTCCGCACCACTCTGTAGCATTGACTGAGGCATAGGGGTGGGCGGATCGATCCCAAAATATCGATACTACAGATACTACGTCTTGTTTTTGAAGATCGATTCTAGCGTCAATAGGGTCGATACCAGTTTCAGTTTCTCTCTTCTACGTTGTACCCATTTCATCAAAGAGTAGAACTGTCTGTGCAAACAACGTTCCGTTGTCGTGAACACATCTTAGTGCATGCATGCACTCTTTGCTTCTCCACTGCTGTTGTCGTGTCGTGTGCACTCAAACAACGAACATACGCGCCGCGGCGCGCACCCTGAGAACCATTGCTCTAACTCAGGGGTCTCAAACTCAATTTACCTGGGGGCCGCTGGAGGCAGAGTCTGGGTGAGGCTGGGCCGCATCAGGTATTCCACAAGAAAAGCTTTGTTAAAAAAATTCCAATCTTCTCAAATGTCTTTATTTTTATTTTTTAACACAAAATAAGATTTAAACGTCTTTATTAACAGTTCTTTAACCTCAATGGGTTCTTCTGAATATGAATTGTCCTGAACATGAATGGAACATTGAAGAACATGAACTGTTCTTCTGAACATGGCTTCTCTTGCCTACTCCTTGCTGCTAGAGACCTGGCAGTAGTCATAGAAACAAAAAAAACAAATGACATCATATAGAAATATATGTAGTGTTCATCGTGTGAGGCAATGCAAATAGCGCGATGCAAATAAAAAATAATGACCCACAAATAACGGTGCGACCCTATAATTGGTCCGGGTTACCGGGGACTGTTATCGCCGACGGACAGGTGTCGCTATGTGACTGCAGGCTACATTAGGCTACATTGAGTTCCTTACTTTTCTTTTATCCCGCCGCGTACGCATCACTTTGATTTATTTTGTCAGAGAGAGACATATATACGTATAATGTCCCGCTGGGCAGCAACTTTAAAATCTTTTTTTTGGAAGTGTTGTGAACGCAGCGCGCTGGGACGAATGTCCGCGTGTGCCCAATAGAAACGAGGCAGCCAGCCAGGCACGGAAGAAAACTCTCCATGGCAACGCTGCTGTAACTTTCACTCATTGAGAAATGTTTCTCTGCTTGCATCAAGCCCGGTCGATGTCCTACCCCCGAGAGCCATATACCCCACCGTGATTGGTAGGTTCGTTCAGCTCCGCACACAATACTGTAAAGTGCCATCCATATAAAACTCGCGGGCCGCACTAACATTAAACTTTCATATTAAGGTGGGGGCCACAAAATATCGTCTCGCGGGCCGCAATTGGCCCGCGGGCCGCGAGTTTGAGACCCATGCTCTAACTGAAGGAAAGAAGAATGGTTGGGAGGGTAGTTTGTGCTTTTGTTTAGTTATTTGCACTTTGCTTATTTATAAAAGTTGTGAAAGTTTTAAAACATTCATTGTTCTCCACAAATAATTGTGTGCACTTTGTTTATACAATTTTTTTTTTTTCATGTTTGCACATTCAATTTACAATAATAAAAAAATATTTTTGTTATTTGCCTTTAAAAACTGTCCTGTGTTTTTAACATGCATGTGATTAAGTAATTAACAGTGGAAAGCAAAAAAAACTGGCTTCATTCATTTATGTAGCACTTTTTTACTAAGTGCTACATAAATGAATGAAGCCAGTTTTTTTTTGCTTTGCTTGCTACATACATGCTTCAGTTGGGAATCAAACCCTGGTCTCACAGGTGGCAG
Source organism: Centroberyx gerrardi (assembly GCF_048128805.1). Taxonomy (NCBI): domain Eukaryota; kingdom Metazoa; phylum Chordata; class Actinopteri; order Beryciformes; family Berycidae; genus Centroberyx; species Centroberyx gerrardi. The sequence continues at coordinate 18,019,227 of NC_135999.1, read as the reverse complement.
GTAGAAATTCTACCACTCACCTTACAATGATTGGTAACCTTTGGCAAATAATTTAGTGGTCATGAAAATGTATTCAGATTTAGCCTATTGATGATGCATTCACCTCATAAATCATGACACACTGCTCTCCCCTACATGAAAGTACATGAGCCGCTTTTAATAATAAACGGTATCGGTATCGATATCAGCGATTCTGGCCCTGTATTACTTGGTATCGGATCGAAACCAAATTTTGCGGTATCGCCCACCCCTACTGAGGCAACAACCCAGCTGACTGCTACTAGTGAGAGGAGGGGCTGTGGGCTGCGGTGCAGGATGTGTGTGTGTGTGTGTGGCTAGTGGAGGTGGAGAAATAATACGTTTGATTTTTCATTAAGAGAAAGCACTGCTGGTATCGATACTGTTGCAAATGAGTATTGTATCCGTTTCAAATTTTTAGTATCGATACTTATCGAAGTATCAGTACTTTTGACAACCCTAACACACACACACTCCTTAACACAGCTGAAAGACAAATCACTGCTTCAAGACACATATACACACATAACAGCTTAATTGTGTACCTTCTCAAAACACCAGCTTTATTTTAACAGTTCACACAGACATCAAACACCCCTCCATAGCAATCACAAAACTGGCAGACCTGTCTCCAATCAAGTCCACTGGTTTATTGTCTGTTTGCTCCAGCTTTTCCAGCTACAGTACAAAGCCTAGAGACAATGTATCTCTCTAAACTCTGCGTAGATCTGTCATCCCTGTAGAGGAGTGTCTGTGGTTAGATCTCAGTAGTCTTTCCTTGATTCCTCCCCTTTACCCTCCCCTCCATCTAAAAAAGGAATCAAAAAATCTCATTGAAACTGAACCTGTGCCAGTACTGTCTGAAAGCCTCTATGCAATTCTTATCAAAGTGTAATGTGGCCTCCCCCATAATCAACAGTCTTCCTCTGTAAATTATTTACAAATGCCCATCTGCCTCATTGCACACATTTCTGACCATTCACAACCAATAAACCATCAATAATGAATAAAATAAGCTTAACATCAACAGCAAAAGGTAAAACCAAAAGCAGACAAATGCAAAAAATTATCATTTAGGTCACTTCTCTTCAGCCCTGCTTGGCACACCGTGGCAAAAAAGAAAAGCCGCCAATGAACACGCTAGGGCCAAGGGCTACTCCACTGCTCTGGTTATTTGAGAGACTGATCCAATAAATTGTGTTTATTCATCAAGAGGTCCACATATTATAATCTGAACTGAATTCACAGAGTTGGAGATGACCTCAACCACGAAAAGCGCTAAATTACAGCAGTGGTCCATGTGACAGACCAGGAGGAACTCCTATGCCTCTCAAATGAAAACAATAATACTGAAATATAACATATTTCAATATGCAAGTGAATATATTGAAATATACCGCCTCTTAAATATATATATTTCAATATACAAGTCAAATACGTAAGAAATAAAGCAACAGATATATGCGGTGATGGAAGTCGTATGATCAAGGTTGACCAATGGGACATTACTGACCCCTGAATAGCGGGAAGGGGAAACAACATGTAAGATTGTTGTCTTGATTCCACGATAAGTGATTAGCCTATTACCTGAGTATGGGCTATTGTTTGACCACTCCAAGGGAAAACAGTTGTGTTCAGATCTTGTGTTTTCTCTCTCTCATATGAATAGCACACACATATACTCACACCACACACAAAAAAAAGGTACAGCTAAGAAGCTTGCAGAAGTACCGTTTAAATAGCCAATATAAACACACCAAAAGCAAGTCTTCTCTAAAATGATCATTATCTTTGGAGAGAGAGCGAGAGAGAGAGAGAGAGAGAGAAAGAAAGAAAGAAAGAAAGAAAGAAAGAAAGAAAGAAAGAGAGAGAGAGAAAGGGAGAAAAATATCAGAGCCCCCTTCCATTCTATCCTGGACCTTTCCATCCATCCATGTTGCGGGAGCCCCTCTCCTCCTGAAATAAACCATTCTGAGTCTCTGGGTGGAGTGTTCCAGGAAATGAAGAGCAAGTCCAACAAGTTCTTTTTTTTTTTGCATAGCCAGACAGTGGGCACTACCACTGCAACCACTTAAAGAGTTTCAAAGGAAAGCTGTTACTGGGGTGGGGAGCCTTGGTCCGTGTGCACCCCTTCATACCAGCTGGCCTGGGGATGTTTAGTGGGTCCCTCCCAAAAGATGCAGCTTCACGCTCACAAGGTGGACTCTTTCTGGCGCTCACGTCCGTTAGACGTCTTCTTGACTTTAGAGATTCCCTCCAACGCACCTGACTCAGTCACTCTGGACACAAGGAGAAAGGGAGAGGGAGCAACAGTTTATTTTAGGTGAAATGCCCTCTTTCAACTTTTATGAAATGAGAGGCGTGGATGCACTCCGCACTGAGTGTGTATGCTTACACTTCATCCATCTCGACGTCCTCCTCGTCCTGGGGAAGCTGCAGGTAGGGGTTATTGGACGCTGGTCGGAACTTGTATCCAGTCAACACGAAAAAGATCAGAGTAGACACCTCCACCAGAAACTGAAGAGGCAGAGAGGAGTGGAGAGGAGATGGGAGAGTGTGGGTGTATAAAAGCACTTATTCTCAAATTTGATGGGATACATAAAGGGCCTCTGATTTAATCAAAATGCAGTGTAGCCCGCAACATTTTCTCCTTCAAGTAATGCTAATATCTTGCCAAAACTCTGGGGAACAAATTGTGTTTTGACAGCTTGCTCTGATTTAAATGTGCAAAGTAATGAAAGCCTTTAACTTAATAACGTGTTCTCAGTCATCATATTGGTGTGCATACAAGTGAAAATTTCAACTGACTATACCCAATCACCTTTGAGAAAGACTTGGAAATGTGTTTATATCATCGTACAGGAAAACACACATTAGAAATCTGACCGGGTAAGTACAGTTAAGTCTGTCAATGAGGGAGGTGGAATAATTACAATATACTGTATATCAAGTCTGATTTTCAATTACTCAGTTTCTGTTCTCTCAAGATATAAAAAGATAATTAGATAAAATAATTAACACACAGAATAAAATGTGACATCTCTAAAGGGTACTGTGACAGCAACCTTTTCCATTTGTGTGACATTGCAGATTAAGGGGCGGCACATATTTTGTCTTCCCCTTTCTTCTTTGAGAAATGAAGTCAGTATGTTATTGTGTGATGTTGATGTCTTCTTACCTCATAGCACCACTGCCACTGGAAAGGCATAGTCACCTTGAGCAGAATGGCTATGATCCTCGTAAAGTAGATATAACACACAATCTAGAAAAAATAAATAAAATCATCATACTATAAAGCAAGGAATCTCTGTATGTATGTGTCCTTCACATATCTCGAGAACCGTTCGTCCGATCTACTTCACACTTGGCGGGTGTATTGCTGGGGACCCAAGGACGTGCAGTGTCGGATTTGGTGCAATTTGGACACGCGACACGTTCAATATAAATAAACTTTGAATAAACTAGAAAAGCATTTCCTGAAGAAAATGCGTGTGATTGCTGTAAGCTGACGTGGCGACCATTTTGAAATTTAAATGGAGTTTCTACTGTATACAGTGGCTGAGTTATAAATATCATGGAAGTGGATGGAAGGCCATAGACAGCCATGTATTTTATAACTCATAAACTACGGTATACATGTCATCATTATGAGCTTATGAACGGTTGATCAGTATGCCGTAGTGAGCATTTTGCAATTTGAATGGAGTTTCTACTGTATACAGAGGCTGAGTTATAAATACAATGGATGTCTATGGAATTTAATTTAATAATTAATAACTCAAAAAGTATAAGGAGTATCATTAATAAAAGTCATAGCATACATCTACAAAGAATTCCGCACGGTTTGACATATGGGCCGTGTGGCATTAAAACTGTAGGAGGAGATACATGACAAAGACGTTTTTAAAAAACCTCTAAATCTGCAATAACTCATTAAATGTATGCGTATTTTATGAATTTGCATAAATCTACAAAGAATTCCGCATGTTTTGATATAAGAACGTATGTGTAGCATGAACGGTTTTCGAGTTACAGGTGAGCAAAGAAACGCACGGAAGAATAACAAGAAGAAGAAGAAGAAGAAGATATATGCAAGAGTAACAAGCAAACAGCGCTCTGTGCAGCAGCAGGGCGAACGGGCACTGCACTAGTAAATAAAAATGACAATAGCAGCAGTTGGATGCTTGATCTGATGCAGTGTTTAATCAAGAATGAATCTTCCCAGGCTAGTGAGGCCGACTTTGTGACCAGTTCTAATTTCAGTTCAGTTTATTATTATCAGACACCTGTCACTAGAGTGCAAGTATCTCAGTTTCAAAAAGGACATATTTGAGTTTGTTTGGGAGGGTTTTGCGCTGGCTCTGATACATTGACTCTGTTGAATGATACTGGAACCTGTAGTGGCCTTACCAAATGTTGCATCACAGCTTAATAATCATAATAAGTTATAATCGGAGGGCATGATACCACATAATACAAAAAATATATAGTTTGGAGAAAAAAAAAAAAATTCATGCAAGATCATAATTAAATATGTACAATCTGAGGAGCTTCAATGCAGCAAGCTATCAAAATTGTGCCAGGCGTTTTCAAATTATAGTGGTCAGATCCTGCAGATGGATGGTCAAGGAAAGAAGAAAAGTACAGCAGAGCCTAACTTATACTTACCATCACATAGTAATGCCGGTAGAGCTTGAGCTTCATGATAGGGAATGATACCACATAACACAAAAAATATAGTTTGGAGAAAAAAAAAAAAAAATCATGCAAGATCATAACTAAATATGTACGATCTGAGGAGCTTCAATGCAGCAAGCTATCAAAATTGTGCCAGGCGTTTTCAAATTATAGTGGTCAGATCCTGCAGATGGATGGTCAAGGAAAGAAGAAAAGTACAGCAGAGCCTAACTTATACTTACCATCACATAGTAATGCCGGAAGAGCTTGAGCTTCTCCAAGTTCATGGCAGCTGAAGGAGAGACGGATCAAAAATAAATAAACAAACAACTACAAACTCTGCAGCTCATAAAGCTTATTGGTCATGACTGATTACTGCAGGCTACTCACCTTTGCCGTCAGTGCTGGAGGCCTCTTGTAGGTGACGGATAGACCTATAAACACACAGTTACAGCATGTTAAAGAACTACAAATGCACATGCACTTCAAAATGTATTCACTGACAGGGGTGCACATGCACACGCATACTGACCAGACAACGGGGAAAAGGATGGCTCCACAGCAGATGAGGTCAACCAGAAAGAGGATCTCCTTCCAGAGAGCGTACTCACTGGAACCTTCCTCTGTAGACTCAATGATGATGTAGGCTACGTTAGCAAGGACCTGGAGGGGAACGGGCGAGTGGGTCACCAAAACAAATTCCATGAGTATAAATAATCACCCACACTTACTCTCACGCACACACAAACACACATACACACCTGTAGAGGGATGACAATCATGAAGATCTTCTTTTCCTTGTCAGACAGGATGTATTTAACGAAAGCCCAGCCAGTGCCGATCAGTGCCAGCGTGATGAACAGGAGAGCGCCCTTAAGCCTGGAAAGTATATGAATACAAACTCATGTACAAGTTACACATGTTGCACACAATGAACATTTTAATAATGGTAAACTACTAATGTCTGCGCAGTTCCACTTACAGATGTGTGATATAATACATGACGGCCCAGCCTTCAATAGGATGGCCCTTTGTGTTGATAAAGTGATAGTTGATCTGAGAGACAAAAGGGAGAGATTGCACACTTAGAGAACTGTGGTTGTCCTCCAAAACACTTAGAGCTGCAGGTGGTCCTATATGAATGTGTGACAAACCGAAAATGCATAAAAAGCAGAACAGAACAGATATGGAATAATCTGTTGTTGCAAGAGGCTAGGTGATGCAGATTTAACTGTGACATCACAAAGACCAGGAGAAGATGTGATTTTGAAATCTCAAAGACCAGGAAATGAAGACAGAACTGTGACATCAAATGAATGGAGACAGTAGATATAAACGTGACACCGCAAAAAGACAAAGAATTTAGGTATAGTGAGAGCACAATTAACACAGAATGTAGCCATAACTGTGCATCAAAAAGAAGCGGAATACGAACATTAAAGATTATAGAACAGACCATAGCCTGCTCTGTGCTGTTGGTGTACTCACACTATGGAAGACCAAAGAGATGGACTTGGTGAAGGCCAGGGCTGCCATCAGCCAGTGGATCTTAAACACACTGTACCTGCAAACAAGAACACAGGGAACATGTTAAACAAAACTGTGTACTGATGTTGCATTGGTATCTTTTAAGTTCACAATACTCAAGGTTCTATATGATCTTTGGTTTTGGGGCCAAAGTCTGGAGAGTATAAGGTGTGTCAAACAAAAGTGTGCCACACTCACAGCAGAGCAAGGGTAGGGACTTTCTTTCCCTAGGGAGACTTTTGGCCCTGTGTTTGGCTCTGTGTAGTAATTTGTAGGGCATTTTGGGATTTTGGATTTGGCATTTTACCAACTGAATGAGAAAACAGAAAATATTTTCCAGAATGTCAAAGACTCACTGCACTGTTCTATTGATGCCCAGCAGCTCTTATGGTCCAACGACCATTTAAGCATCCCCTGACACTCGCCAAATCAAAGAGGAAACACGCATGACAATCATTCAGGAAAAGTTAGTCATGTAGCTTAAATAATATGGCAAATATTCTTGTACCTACATGTAGTATTTTCCCACTTCTGTGACTTTGGCAGAACTTTTTCAAATTTTTTTTTTAGATTTATACTTATCACTTATTTTATTGTACTTGGATAAGAAAACATAAAATCTTTTCTGAGATTAACATTATACTGGTCACTACTTGTTGCTACCGTAACCTATAAAAATATTCAAAATCACAACATAAACTTAAGTGATTCGGCTCTCAGTGCATGTTGAACTGAGGGAGCAGTAGGAATGTGCTGGAAATGCACCAGTATACTCCTACCACACAAGCCCATGTGTATGCATGTGTACCTGTGCTTCATGAGTGTGTACACCCAGACCATGGCAGCTGTGAAGAAGACTCCAGCCATGCAAATGTAAAGACGGGAAAGGGGAATTTCTGCTGCAGACAGGTAGCCACCGGGATTCTTCTCAGTTACGTCCACCTGCAGAGGACACATTCAGGTTAGCACGCACACACACACACACACACACACACACACACACAAACACATACTCACACAAACACATACACATATGTACAGAAAGACATTCAACTTACACTGAAAGAGTAGGGCAAGTCGTACCCAGGATACATGTTTTGACAGTAGTGGAAGTTCAGGTTGTACAGACCCTCAGCCAGCAAGCCAACCCTCATGTGGAACTGTGGAAGAGGGAGAGACCAAAAGCAAGTGAATCTAAATCTCAACCAAATGACATTCTTTCATTCCCTCCTTAAACACCATCACTATACTGATCTACTGAGGAGAAATCAATGCAATGGATGGTTGCTGTTCAAATCCAAAGCTGTTAGATCAGAGTTTAGGAGGGATTTTTCTCTTTTCTAAGCCCCTCTGGAATGGAGGTCATTCAGACAAGTGAAATGTTAAAATGACTTAAATTCATTGAAATGAGGGACCAGATTTACATCAAAATATGCATGCAGATGTTTGTTCAACGGGGGTCTGAACTTGTATTTTTCAACTTCAAAAATTATGCCTTGAATATGTATGAACATCAGAAATATTGTTTAAGATTGGTGTACTCACGCTGAAGTTGTAGGAGCCACTAATTTTGTCCAGAGCTAAACTCAGATGGTTGGTCTTCCCCAGCTAGAGGCAAGTATAGATCAGAAATTGATTTCATGAGTATATCACACACACACACACACACACACACACACACACACACACACACACACACACACACACACACACACACACACACACACACAAACACAAACATACACACACACCTCTCACCTGGAATACGTTGTCCTCCACTTTCTTAATGCCTTCTACTGGAGGTTCTGGCTGCAATTTGCCATCTGCCGTTTTGTCCTTCGCTGTTTTGTCATCATCTGATTCTTTGGGCTCTTCTGGCTTAGCAGCAGGATCTGGTCCTGGTCCTGGACCAGGAGCACTCTCCCTACTCTTCCTCACATCTAAAGGACACAAACAACCAGATAACCATCATGTCCTTTGGCTTTAACAAAATGGCCGTGAGCTAAAATCTGTATGTACAGTGATAAACCAAGAAGGCTCTGACACCATTATAATGAGTGGAAATCTGGCAGATATGAGTTACAAAATTATTCCATCAATTCATTCTGGTGCTTATGTGAGAAATGTAGGAAGTAATGTACAGTCGACAAATCATTGGTATGATTTTATAACAGCTATGAGGTATGAGTGGCACTGACCTTTGTCTTTGGGAGGCGGCACCTTTGTCCAAGGCTTTGCTGTCAAGACGTTGTCTTGTACACCGAAAGATGTCACACTGACACTACACAAACAGACACACACACAGTTAAAAAGTCAACCTAAGCATCAGGCTGTCAATGCAATGTATATGCTTTCTCACTTGACAGCGGCGCGCAAATATACATACCTGAGGTTTTTGATATCAATGATAAAAAGGATGACAGGCTCGTTGTTGGGTGTCTGAGTCGGAGTGACACTGAGTGGGCATTTCTCGGTCTCCTCTGCCTGGAGGAAAAACATTCACAACCAACAAAGTCACTCAAAATCACAAGTTTCAACAGTCCAGTCTAGGGCTGGGCGATAAATAGATTTTATCAATTAATTCGAATTCATGGTTTAGGACGATGTGTAAAAATGAAAATCGAGATTCACTTTAACCTGGGTAAATATGGCACAGATCGCTCTCTGTCAATCAAGCCCCACCGCTTCCCTGAGCTTCCGCAGTCGACAACAACACCCACCGAGATTTCCCCTCAGACACAAACACAGTATCAAGGTGGCAGCACACGCTTCTACAAGTGAGGAGCTCGTTTGGAAGTGGTTCGGTTTTGCAACGTCCGACGTCGAGCGAAGCACTGTCCGTTGTAAAGTTTGTCTAAAGTCTGTGGCCACTAAAGGCAGCAGCGCGACAAATTTATTCCAGCATCTCCGACAGAGGCAGCAGCCGACAGGGAGAAGTGTGTGGCACAGCGAGATGCACGAGCTAGCGGCAGCCCCCAAACGGCTCCTAAAAAGCAGGTAACATTAGCAGCATCATTTTTCTGTGGCATCCCAGATGACAAGAAGGAGCCCCGGTGGAAAGACATTACAGATGCGCTGATGTTTCATATGTTTTTCAAACACTTAGTTTGTTTTTAAGAAAAAAAAATTGATTAAAATCGTAAATCGGGTGTAGGTGTGAAAAAATCAGAGATTTTATTTTTCGGCCATATCGCCCAGCCCTATTCCAGTCACATCTCACCTCTACATCCATCCTTATTTATCAGTAATCTGACGTATCAATGTTTAACCGTACATCACCTGATCACCTAATAAAATAAAATTACATATATGATATTAGTTTTCCATGACTGCATAACTGTCATACTATTAGTAAAGCCTCTATGTCTGAACCCCCCCCAGTTTAGCTGGTGTGTCTTCTGCATAATCTGTGAAGCACAGAGATATTTAGAATGTGATGTACTTACTGTGTAAGACAGGACTCCACTCACACGAGACTTGGAAAGACTGAAACCAACCTAGGGAGAGAGTTTTTAGTATGGTCAATCAATGGACTATGTTCATTTCCCTGGATGAGGTCGGTCACTCACTCTTTGTGGCCCATCCAGTGACAAATGTATCATATGCAGTATTACTAGTTAAATCTAGTTCGATGTGATCATGGTGTGAATGAAATCTGAGGCTCCATTTACAAAAGAAATTTCCACTAGGGGTCTGATGGCCACTATGAAAAAGTGTCAAAGTCTTGGTATTAAACGGCTCATCCTTCTAGCTAACATGCAAATTAGCTTCCTAGTTTATGATCACTGTGTTTGGCACGGCAGCTAGCTTGCTGGTAAGCTTAGTCAGTTAGCCTGACATCATTTACCTGCTGTTGGAAACATTTTTGTATTAGCAGGATTTTTGTAAGATAGTCCATTAATAGTCAAATATGAATTCATTTATTTTAATCAATATATGAATTGAATATGAATTAATATGAATTATCTTTCCCCAATTAAAAATAACTATGTTCAAATGTTATTACACTGTACTTGAAATTTGTGAAAGTTATCCAAAGTTCTGAGTAAATTGTGTCTCATGTGCCACAAAATTGTAATTTCTGAGCTAAATTCCTTATCCCTCCATACCAGGATTTGATACCGGGCTAATTACTATATCTTACTTCCAAACCATTCTGTTCCCTCCACTCATGCCCTCACTCCCCAATGCCAGGGTAGCATAATGGCATTAGAATGATTATCAATTGATAATGTCATAAAAATGTTGTGGTCTGATGCTGAGCCCTTTTGTATGTATCTCCCATAATTGATGCTGAAGTGCTGCTGGCTGAGCAGTGGTAAGCAGAAGCAGGTAAGATCTGAAGATAATACCTATTTCATACTATAATGCTATACTACTGTCAAATGTTATCAGCCTACTTACAACCGACAGGTGATGACAAAATTTACATGTTGCTGTTTTTTAAGACTACTTTGAGTTAAGGAACTGACAGCCACATGTCACACTATGATGTCAGTAGCATATTACCTAGGCTTGCTTGGGCTTTCAGTTTACTTTGCATTAATCTTTCTGCCGACTGTTCACCATGTTCTTGCGTCCTTACACAGTTTGCAAAATACACATTTTCTCAATCTATTAAAAAGCACATGTATTGTTTAAAAATAGATTATCCAAAGATAAACAGACAATCGTGTTGGGTCACTTAGTAGCAATATATATGAATCTCAAATTAAAGTAATTCCACTAAAAGCATAGCAGAGACAAGCCTTGTCTGAAAGCAGGCGGAGAACTTCAGTGAAGTTACACACCCTAAATACACATGCAGGTGTACCCCTGCCTCAAGCGCGCACACACACACACACACACACACACACACACACACACACACATCTTACAGGGAATTTATTGTAGTCCACCACGTCTTGGAGGCGCAGAGAATGCAGGTTGACATCCAGAGTCCCGTTGGCGTAGAAACCAAAAGTGTTGAGGTGGATGACAAACCGGGTTTCATTCTGGGAAGGACAGAAAGTAAAATTACTAGTAAAGCAACGCAAATGCGTAAGTCAAGTAGAAAAAAAGAACGATCATAAAGAATGGTCCGCTAAATTACGAAATTGGTCAGAAATGCCACGTATGGCCGTTTATCAATTTTACCGTTGTCATGACATATGGCACCATTTTTAATACCATTTTCTAAAACTGTAGATTCACTCACTCACTCACACACACACACTTAGGACTTATTACAAATGCCTCCTGGTGAACCACCACAGCCAGAAATAACGTTACCTAGCTCACTTAACGTTAGTTAATGTTCGTCATCTTACCTCGAGGGTGAGTTTGTGTATCCTTGCATTGCATCCAGCCAGCAGGAGTAAAAATCCAGCCACAACCAAACCTGTGCTATGTGTCACAGCCATCACCAGCACCCAACTTGCTAACTGCGTGAATCTGCCAACGTTAGCGACCAACAATCCTGCCAAATGTTAGCTAGCAACCCAGCTAACACTAGCTAGCAATATTTATCGATAGCTCGCTCAGTTACAGTAATGTTAATCTTTGAACTCAGTGTAGAGGTTTTCTAAATTACTTTCGTATTATCAATTCAGAACCATCTGTATGGTAACATCTATGAATTTTCTGTTTTCCAATTCTTTTGTGCTTTCATTGCGCAGGGAGTGAGCTAGCTGGTAGCTGGCAAGATCTCGCTTCCTGGTCTAGTATCAAGAGTAACCAAGGTGCAGCCAACGACGACAGTCGCTTACACGTTCACAATAATGCCAAAGTTCCGCAACCATTAAACATGCGAATGGATTTAATACAAGCGGCGATGCAGTACAACAGAACAAAAGCACAACAAGTAAATTACAAAAGCTTTGAATAAACGATCTTTAAATAAACTATCCAGCGAATTTGTTGATTTCCTGTCAACCAATGGAGTTGTTTACTTCCGCAGAATCTGACTCAACCTTGTTCTAGTTGTCCTAGAACTCGTCACGTGGCGCAGAGTTTCCGGCTTGAACAGTTCACACCATGGATGATGGAGCCTCCACGTCACATGAACCATTAAGGTTGCCATGTCTGCAGATGTCACGGAGAAATCAAGCAATCTAAGATCTCAAAACAAGCCCAAAACAAGCAACATGTTTTTAATACATGCAAAGCCATTGTCTTTGCTGTAGGTCACACAGAATGAGATTTTTAGGCACAATTTATTCTCAGAACACCATCAATCATATTATACTGTAGAATTTAACTGCTCTACGTATTGTAAGTCACTCATGAGAACCTCAAATGTCTAAAATGTGAAATGTAGCCTATGTCAGTGTAATCAACAAACATACTTCACCAGGTTTTACTTTCCCAACTGATTTTTCTTTTGAAATGAAATATGCAAACAGAAGATAACAGAAGTGAACCTGTGTGCAGCTTGTGACCAGCATCTTGCTTTCTTTTTCCCTCTGAGAACTCAAATATGAACGATGCATGGTTTGATGTGTTCCATATCTGTCAACCTCCATGTAGAGTCACCTGCTGAGAAAGTCTGGGAACACATACCTTCAAAATGGTATCACCTATGGCTCTGTAACTCATTTATTTTCTGTATGCTAGACCAGTGATTCTCAATGTGGGGCCCGGGGACCACCAGGGGTCCTTGAGGGGGTCCCCAGCAAACAGATGAATTATTAAACTTGACCAATATGCCATTTAAGTTAACACAAATAGAGAATTAGAGAATGCAGAAGAATGACTGTTTTGATCATAGTTGTCATAGTTTTGATCATCTCTCTGCCTACAATACAGATGGTCATGGAATTCTGGACAAAATCATATCTGACAATAAAAATATTTGGGTTCGAGAGACAAAATGTCATCAAATGGGGGTCCGTGGCCCTAATGTGGACTAAATTAGGGTCCTTGATATGAAAAAGGTTGAGAATCACTGCGCTAGACCAAGTTGTTTTTTTGTTTTTATTGGCAGTCCACATTTAGGTATATTAATATATGTTCTCAAATAGTTTGACTTGTAGATGGAAATAAGCCTTTTTATTTATTTTTTTATTCTTAATTTATTCACTAGGGGACAACAGGGATGGAAAACAAAGTGGTGGAAAAAAAGAGTTGGAAATAATTATCTTTTATGTTTTATTCTTATTCTTATTATTTTACATAAATAACTTACATGCTAACTAGGCTATAAGTCTAATGTTGGTGCCGCTTGTAATTTTTTGTGCAATTTCGACTTATTTAAAGAATAAGATATTTCCATAAACCGAACAGAATTGAGGGTCAAACTTAGCTAAGGCTATAACTCTGACATTATGGGAACGATATAGAAATAAATGAATTAAGTACTTGTTCAGGGATGATGTGATGAGTGATGTTTTCTGTATTTTCATCAGTACAGATCTATTTTTAGTCTATTATCACTTTGTAATCAAGCAATACCCTGGCAATACCAGGAAAAGAGTCCTACTGTACTGAAATTGTTTTATTTGATGTAATTTCTGTAGAGCTCAGTTATGAGGAAATTAGTGTTGAATTTCAAGTATGTGTATGGTATAAGAGTCAGTTACATTGGAGTCTACAAAACATGATTTAGCTTCACTTCACTGTTGAAATTTCACACTAACTTGAAGTTTTTCACAAAATGAGACATAAAACCTATATCAATCAACACACTTGAATGGAGACATAATTAACTATTCTGAGGCTGTTATTTTGATATATACCTTCAGTGTGGGAGATGAAGGTATGACGGGAATATTTAACACCAAGAGCGGCCAGAGTTAAATTCAACATTAGTCTGGGATTTTAGTTAATCTTAGTTAAAAAAAAAAAAAAAAAACAGGAAACAACAAGGAAAACAGAAAATGTCAGTCAGGTACATTCAGCTTCACATTCACACTTTCCCCAGTTATGGAACAGAATCATTGATTTGTTTCAATTGAATCATTTTTAATGACAAATGATATCTCATTTTGGTTCCTCTGAAACAACAAAATACATGACCAGATATTAAACAAATTTTGAGCAATTTCCAAGAATGCCACTTCAATGCTCTCCCTGCTTTCTCCTGTCTTAATCTAATCCGTAAAGCAAACTATCTTATACATCAGCAGTGGAAACCTGGTGGTCTAGGTGTGCTTTCCAGTGCCAGTCAGGACCTAACCTGCATGCATTACAAATAAAGTAAGTTTTGCTAGCTGCCGCTGTGATTTGTCAACTAAGACATGGTGTCATATCAATCCCTGGCCCCAGTTGAAGCTGCTGAAACCAGGTAGCACTATAGACACTTTGGTAGACATGAATGGTGGCCTAGAAAACATGTAGCTCTCAAAGACTGGATTTGATCGATCATAATGTGATAAACTGGAACACAGTAAGCATATAAAAATATCTTGGCTCATCAAATCAGATTAAAAAAAAAGACAGAGAAAAAATACATTTCTAACAAAATGGCATTATTGCTCAGTGATGTTTAAAAATCAGACTCAAAGATATCAAATGTATAAAGTGTATTCCCTACCAGTCCTCCCATATGTTACAAGGAATATTAAAACATTTTGTTGTGCTTTGGGATTATTTGACATTCATATTAAGTGGCCCGACAGTACTGCCACCGCTGATTGTAGGAGCGATGACAACACTTCCACTCTGAGCAGTGATTGTGACACTGGCAGGAGGAGGCAAAGCAGGCGAGGAGGTGGAAGGTGGAGGAGGAAGATTTTGCTCAGCTGCTTTTCCCTCTGAGGATGAAAGACAGAGACACAGAGACAATGTAAATGGAGCTTGTGCAGAAATTAGTAAGAAGAGATAAATGACAGTTGTATGAAGTTGAAGCGGTTTTTAACAGCCTCACACCTCCAAGTCCCTTCTTGAATGCTGTCCTTAAGTTATCTGCAGCTTCGAAGTTGGCCATCTTCTCCAGGACTTCAATAGTGACGGTCACAGCCCCTTCTTTGCGGTATTTATTCACCATCTTTTCTACTATGTCGTGCCGGGGTGCATTCTCAGTATGGCCCTTAGGAATGGCTTTATATCCGTCCAAATTTAAATAGGAGAGTTGCCACGTAAACCTTCTGAAATCTTCAGAACCTAGATCATCCAGAGTGGCCAAGAGCAGTAGTCGAACATCCATTTCAGATCACTGAATAGGTAAAGGAGGGGAAATAAGCTTTCAATGTCCAGATTAATCACTTTTGTGTGGCAACAAACACACATGACAGTAGAACGTTAGTGCACACACAGAAAAGACAAACCCTCCAATCTCCAACACAAAAGGTATATGGGTCAATGTTAGACAGTTACTGAAGGTAAATGTGGAAATCAATTACACTACATGAGGGTTGTAGTTACATAGAAATAGAATAGAAAATATTCAGATCAAGGTATAATAGAACATTTCCTGAGTTTGGGATCACAAGGTTTTATCTGGGTGGAGTGCAGTTCTGAGATATGGAGGATTAAAGGTTTGACATATACCAGCTGACAAAACTGTGTCAAACCCAAAAGGTTATAAAAAAAGAAAAAGAAAAAAAAAACACCACACAGGCATAAAGTATCATTCAAATACCATGAATATGGGGATAACTCAATTTTGCTTTTTAAAAAAAATGTCAGACAGAACCATATAATAATATAATAACTTTATAACTAACTTGGAGTCGTGTGGACTTGGCGTTGTAGGCCTGAGTTTAGCACTGTGAGATAGGGCTATAGGCTAATGGCTGTAGAGACTGACAGACCGTAAACAATAAGGATAGGCAGGAGGGCAGCCATCACAAGCCCATTCAACCTGTCAGGTGTTGGAAACAGATATAATAACATACAAAACTTATAATCTTAGACCAATCAATAAGAAAATCACTTCAGAAGTACAGGCCTATACAGCATAATCACAACATATGCGCTGTCGGTTGCATATAGGCTATACATCGTCGTCGTAGCCGATCTAGACGAAGTCCGCGACCCAGTTGTTCACCAGTAGGCTATAACACAACACACCCAAGGTCATCCAAGCATCATTATGCAAAATGTCTTACCTCAACACCAATAATTAAGTAATCGACCCGTAAGATCGTCTTCGCGGAAACGCTTGCAATAATACTGTCGATTTCAAACTAACTTCCTCTTATTCTAACAGGAAGTTCCGCAGCAGATGTGACTGCCCACATGTTCAACATCTGAGATCATCCAGGATGATGTCTAGGCACCACCACAGAAGAAGAGACAGACAAGTTGATAGACAGATAGATAGATAGATAGATAGATAGATAGATAGATAGATAGACCTGGTTTAGCCCACAGATTTGCATCACTTGCGTAATGAAAAGGACATTTTGCTGGAGAGCAAAAGCATGAAACTGACATTTAATTAATTTATCCCGTATCATTGAAACGTATTGGTCCTTTAAATTGTCTTTCTGACTGACACTTACAGAGCTGAGCAGATTAGGGGAGGTTTAAAATAGACGGCTCCAATAAGGAACTAGGTTTTTTTTTTTTTTTTTTTTTTACCAGGGGCAAAAGAATTGTGAAACTATATTTGTTACTTACTTTAATTTGAGGTTTCTGCTTCTGTGTTCTTCAAGGTTTCACACAACACAGTTTTCATCAAAAGCCTACAAATTTAATGGGTACCTGGATAAGCGGGACAACACAGCATCCTTCTGACTATTCGATGGTTAAAATACCATGGCTGTCTCTTCTGGGCTGAATTAAGTATGAATGTAGGCTATAATCTTTCCCTTACTGAAGAGAGATGCTGCACTTAACAATATAGGACTTAAAAGCTATTTGAAATGTTACAAACCTTGACTGTTCCATTGTTGCTCCCCTACACTTTAATTTCTCTTTCTGCCCTCTCCATGTATCTTAGTCTCTTACACACTCCACTAATAGAACTGGTGCTGGTTTTGGCAGTGAAATGATACCACCTGGTTAAGGATCACAAGGTCAAAATCTAAAGTGAAGTCTCTTGAAAGAATGGTGTCTATCTGAAAATATAAGGTGTTACCAAAGGTCACTAAACACGACAACAATGTGTACGTTTGTTGACTGAAGGACCAACACTGGGACCAGTATTCTTTTGGCTGGAGCCTGACAAGCTGCATTCATTCACACATCAAAAAGCAGTGTATAGCATCTCAGTGTGCCGGAGTTGGAGGGAATTTTGTCTGCTGGATCATTTTGAGATCAGTGTCTTGAGATGGCATGCAGACCAGATGTTATGTAAATATATGCACATCCACTGGTTGTAAATATGTAGAACATCCCTTTATAAATAGGAAGATAATAAAAAAAAAAGTACAAAAAAGTGTGTATAGAAAGGACACTTGACCGTCTATCATGGTAATTTCTGTGAGGATTTTTAAGATGACTGCCACAGAATTTTGATAATAATGTTGTGTAAAAGAACATTATTTTCATACAATTGTCACTGGATTGTTCATGTAAATGCTGCCTTTTCCATGGTAACACAGTGTTCTGTAACAATACTCAAAAGTTCTATAGTAGCCCATGTGTGTGTGTGTGTGTGTGTGTGTGTGTGTGTGCGTGCACGCGCACACGCACACGTCCTTGCCCTCGGTGCTACAGTGCTACACTGCATTATTCTTGACCCTCCCTTCCTTCCTCTCTTGATATACCAATAGAGAACGCCCATGCTGGGTTTCAGAGGCCAAAGCAAAAGGAACGCCTGATCATCAGCTACAGACAAACATACGCAACATACACCCGCCCACACTTACACACACACACACACACACACACACACACACACACACACACTCACACACACATAAAGATCTGAGTTACCCAGTCTTTTCTCAGAAGTCTCAGGCAGTCATCATTAGACAGTCAGTCACTGTTCTTTGAGGAAGACATCAGACAGTTGTTAATATTTCTATCCAGGAGCCCAGATAAAGGATGTGTGTATTTGGATGGCCAATCACTCTTCTCCTTTTTCCCCTCCTCGGGTCAGGTGAGTGAATGACAGCTGCAATGGGTGTCAATGGGATGGGGCACTAAGATGCAAAACTAGAAACAAACCTACTGGATGTCATGCTGTGGAAACAATCAGGATAATGTAAATAATACAGACTGGTAATCCTCAATAGTGAATTGGTGTAAATTATGTAATTGCAAAGTAAAATACAGTACTTTAAGTAAAATGTAATCAGTAATTCAAACATTTGAGCTTGAAATAGCCCAGAGTCTAAGGACAGAGCTGACAATGTTCGTGTGTCTCATGACTGATGAGTAACAGTATTGGTAAATCAGAAAAATTGTTGTCATACATCATTGATTTTGTGTTTAGATCACTGGTAAATTTGTTCTGTTTCATCCTCTGTGTCTTTTCGATGCCATCTATTCTGCCCTAAACCTAAACTGGCAGTTCTCTTATGGAATAGATTTTACAGGATGGCATTTGAGCAACATAATTATATATTTTGATAGCTGGTATACTGGGGGACTACACACACACACACACACACACACACACACACACACACACACACACACACACACACACACACACACACACACATCAGTGAGCTACTGTATGAGATCATCTGATAGCCAGGAGAACAACCTCAGGATTTCCATGGAACAATGGTCATAGAAAAGAGGAGCGAACTCATTGACTTGGGCAGGGTGT
The DNA here is from genome assembly GCF_048128805.1 of Centroberyx gerrardi. Taxonomy (NCBI): domain Eukaryota; kingdom Metazoa; phylum Chordata; class Actinopteri; order Beryciformes; family Berycidae; genus Centroberyx; species Centroberyx gerrardi. The sequence goes on along the minus strand of NC_135999.1, from coordinate 18,000,359 downwards.
CCTTCCTTCCTGAGAGGAACACACTGGGTGTATTCAGTGTGCTAGGACACAATGGTTCTCAACAGATCAGCTAAATGCAATATTATTTCACTAAATGGCAAAATTCAATTGACTTTTTCCTGCATTATGCAAGGAGAAGGAAAAATCATCCAGAAATACAGCACTAAGATAGACAAGCATGTGATAAGGTAGAGTATTAATTACTGTGATTGGATGTGACACATTTGCTACACACTTTGCCGACACAATTCAATGCCATTGATTTCCACTGGGGCCAAAATTCCCCAAATCTTGTATCCGAAGTATAATTTGTTCTCGCCACAATCTAGTTGCAGTTGCATGTGGCATTAACACCTCTAAAGTCAGTATTCAACGATCAATCAATTAAAAGTAAAGACACAAAATTCATGACAATATTTTATTTTTTAAGATCCTTTTGAATCCCTAATCCATTTTTTTGATATAGTTTATCAGTTATAGCTTTACTGGCATATATTCCTGAAAGGAAGACAGAAAAAAACAACTGTAGATCCTTCCTGCTCTAATGTTTACAAACAATACCAACAAATCATACAGCTTTAAATCACTTGAGCTCATGCAATTAATTTGTTTGAAAAAAAAAGTTTTCAAAAGGCATCTATCTTGGTACCACACATAACTCTGTACAACAATTCTGGAGTCAGTGTTTATGTTTTAGAAGTGAAAGTAAAAAGTGAAAGTATAGGCTACAAAATGCTATGTATCCCTTGAGGAAAAGAATAATTACCTGGAGGTTATCATTTATTTTGAGGTAGTACTGGAAATAAACTCCTAAAGTACACAATGATTTGGGGGAACTTATGTTGTATCTTCTGTTCTGACATGTATAAATGACTGAGTATGTCTGTCTTCCTTTCCCGCTCCCCGACCATATCATGTGACCTCAGCTACCTCATCCCCTGTGTCTACTCTCTCTCCCACGTCTCTTCGACCACAGTTTTCTCCTCCTCCTTCCTCCCACCCACCCATACTCTCATCTCTGTCTTCCCCTTCTCTCAGTGCCCCGTCCCCCACCCCTCCTCTCATCGACACCCTTGCAGGTTCATCAGAAGAAGAACGCTGCCCTCTGATAATCTCACCCTCCACACTGGTGGTCAGGTATGGTCAAATTTACTGGGAGGAGCTGACTAGTGAGGGGAACTGACCTCTTCATTTTAGGAAAAGCAGAAGGAACATCCAATAAAAATAATCTAAATAGAGATCACTTTGCTGCTGCTACAACAATATTTATTCAAGAATAAGTAATAAGAGATTGTCCTTTTACATTAGTTTACATATCTTTGGTATATCCAGTGGCAGTGATCTAAGTTTGTTTAGCAGCTGGTGCCTGTTTACATTTTGTGAGAAATAAATCTGTGTATAAACTCGATTGTCACAGGTTTGGAGATCCAGTGACAGCCAACTGCTCTGTACCAACGATGGATTTTTCTTTCCTGGGCTGGGAAGTCCAACTGGTAGGGGAGTCAGTGCTCACTAATTTATGACTCGAGGACCCTATTGAAATTTGCATTTACTCACACATACAGAAACATTGCCCTGAGCAATTTTACATTGATTAGTCATTTAAAAGACGTCTAAATGGTTATAGACGTCTAGGCTACAACGAGGCTACATAGGGTTTAAAAGTGAAAGTCTAGTAAACGTCTATGCCTAAGACTGTCTTCTGTAAATGACAAAAATAAAGCATTATTTTGTACATATTGACTTATGTGGTGCATATTTTTGATATTTACAGTTGTTTATGCATTTTTTAAATAATAATAATCTATGTACTGCTTGATCTAAAACTGGGCTATACATAGCCAAAAGAGATCCTGGCTATGAGAGCTAAAGCAGAGACGCAACATTGAAATGACGTCTAATGCTCAGTGTGATTATTCATCAAACTGCAGAGGCTTATATGCTCATTCTCTAGTTTGTGATACGGACACTAAAAGACTTAGGTTTGCCTACATGTACTACTGCTTTTTTGTGGTAAATAGACATTGACTGCATTGGCTATTTTTTTTATACCAAAATATACACTTTTCTTCAAAATGAATAGCTTACTTCTCAAAACAATCAGACATGCCTTCATTAAGATTACAAATGTAAGGCAAAGACACTTATCTTGATCTTGATACATATATACCACCCAAATAGCAATACTCTAAATATTTGTATCAATCAATTTTACAAAACTTTAATAGCTTTTCCTGATCTGTGACCTTTAAACACTCTAGGGAACCCCTCCTCTCAGTATGACTAGGTTTCTGGTCTGGAGAGTGGATAATGTGACTGAGTGGAGCATGACGCCCATGTGCTATGCAGGCTCTGATCTTGGAGGACATTGCTACACTTGGCTAGATTTAACGGTCTACAGTGAGTTGATACTTTTGTTTTGCTGACATATTTTCAAGTATATCAGAAAAATGTGTCAAGCATTTGTTGATCATCCTATGTGTCTGTGTGTGTCTTTCTATCTGCCTGCCTGTCTCCCCAGAGCCTCCAGACAGTGTGTCCATCAGCTATGTAAATCACTCTGGGCCAGTGCTTGAGGGTCATCAGTACACTCTGCAGTGTATCGTCCAGGACGTCGCTCCTGTTGAGAGCCTCGCTGTGACTTTCTACAGAGGACAGGCGGCGCTCGGCCCTCCACAGTCCAAGAATAACACAGAGAAGACACCGGTGACCGAGATCTTCACTCTGAACATCAACCCCAGTAGAGAAGATGATGGAGTCCAGTACTGGTGTGAAGCCAAGCTGGACCTGGGACCTGAAGGACCGCAGCTCCCTCCTGTGGTGATGTCGCAAAACCTCACAGCTAGTGTCCATTGTGAGTTCAATAGTAACATGTTCTCGCATTTATTATTGCAGACTTCATGCAATGGACACATTTTATTAATGGAATATCCCTTTCCATTCTCCATCTCTTTCCTTCTTCCCTCTACCTCCCTCTTGAGGTTTCTCCATCTATACAGTCTCTCTTTTCTATTTTCAATATCCCTCTCCCTCTTCCTTCTGGTTTCTCCTCTTTTTTAGATGGTCCACAATTCCTTTGTCCTACAAAAGTGCAGGTTAGAGAGGGAGAGGCACTAACCTGTGAGGTCAGAGGAAACCCTCGCCCATTAGTCACCTGGCTCAGAGATGGGCAGGTGGTGGCCCCACCCAATCACTCAAGCAGAAGGCATGCTGGGAAGTACACAGTCTGGGCAACAGGAGCTCTTGGACGGAAAAACCTTGCACTGGAGGTGGAGATCCTCACTGCCAGTGGTATGTGTCTGTGTGAATTTATGTGTGTGTGTCATCTGCACAAGTGTGTAACGTGTGTTGTTAGTGCTTGGCCATATCTGACATTTCCATGGTGAATTCTAAACACAAAAATTCAATGCTATATCATCATTTTGGCTTGTATCCACAGTTTGCTATCCTCGTATTTGGCTGTGCAATGGAACCTCATCAATCCAAAGCACAGATTTCTGTACTGATCTATCTACCAAACAGTAGTAACGATTAATAAATGGTGTGATGTGAAAAAGACACCAGAAGCATGCAGCCTGCAAATTACACTGTAAACACACAATGTTGCATATATTGATTGGTTCAGTTATGAATTTCTAAATATTTCACTTTTTTTTCATTTTACATTTGATTCTTCTGAACAACCTCCATTCCTAAGAGATTTGGATAAAGAGTTTGCTCTGTTCTGTTATCATGAGGCAGCCTTGCATGATCAAAATTTTTATGACAAATGTAACTGAGGTAAGGGTGAAACGTCCCGTGTTGACTGAATTAACACAGTTACTCTTTCTTTCCCTCTCTCTAGGAACTTCAAATACTGATAGCAGGCATTTCCTGGTGGCTGTCCTACTCATTCAGTTGATTAACTGGCTGTAAACTGCCTGAAATCTCCCCATGTAACCTGTAACTAGACTGTCCATGCTGTTTGGATAAGGTCCTCCTGATGTGAGAAATGTTTGTCATTGTTACTCCCTGCAAAGATTCATTGCTTTTTCTCTGTCACCCATCTTACATCCAAGTGGACTATGTACATACAGTTGACCGCTTCACTGTTTGATACCATTACTTTCATTAGTGTTTTGTGCATTAGTCTTTTTGTGCATAGCATCTAAATGTCAACAACACTCCAGATAACAAAATAATGGCGTTATGCTATAATAACCACATAATTTATACAAAATGTTCCCCTTTGACAGCTTCTGCCCAGGTACATTGTTTATGTTCTTAAACTCAGTCTCCGGGGAAATTGCATCAATACTTTAAATATGAAAGCACACCTTTGTTCAAAGCTGCTCCAGGCAGGGAACCAGTCCATGCTCTGGTCTAGAAAAAATGATTTTTATGAACTGACTTCATTGGCATACATTAAACAATGTTACAGTGTCTTTCCTGGGTTCAAGTCTTTTTATAGAATGTCCCACTTCCCACATTTGGTGCATGTATTTTAAAGCCAAATCACTAGATGTCTTCTCACACAGTGGAGGGGTATGTTTCATGTCCTACTGTATATACTCTGTGCGTCCTCTAGTGTGCATTAAAACTCTGAACCATCACAAGCATCCCCATGCAGTAAGCGCTTGCTTTAGGTTTGCTGCCTTAGTTTAAACTCTTCCTACATCGTTACAAAGTATAGTCAAAAAGAACGTCATCAAAACAGTCCTGCTATAGTGATCTGGTGGCTCTGCGGTGGTATGGGTTGCATTTCATGGCAAATAATCAGTGAATAGTTTTTATAAATGGTAATTTAAAAGGTTAAGACTAAATCACAATTCTTACGATTCTGAGATTTTCAAAATGCAATTATACCACTTAACTTCAACTGATCAATGTGGAAAAACAAAACTATAGAATCCAGCCTCTGGTGATATACTCAATCAAAACTACAACTGAAGGGCCAAATTTACTCTGGAACCAGTGAAACCATGCAACTTCACTGCTTTATTGCGGTTATACATTATAGTCAAAAATTAAGTTAGACATTTAGGCTACAATGTCATAACTTCTGGAACCATAGTAGGTGTGCAATCACAAAACAGGCGTCTGTATGACTTTACACCTTGTAATATCCCTTTATTATTTCTCAATTCAAAGTAAATCACTTACCATTTCAAATAGAGCCCTTTTAACACAAAACAATGACACACAGTGTTGAAGGAAATTATTAAAATGATTATTTCTGTAGACAGCATGTTTCTCAAATGGTCTTATCAGACCCAGATCAGGGGGTACAATATATGTGCAGTTCAGGTCTGAAATTCCTCGCCCAAACGAGACGGCAAAAGCAGCACTCCTATTTTCATTGCATGGGTCAAAACCACCAGTCCAGGCTTCCAATAATGAGCCACTTTCTTTTCTTCCCCTTCTCAGTTGACAAGTCATCCTGTGCAACCAAACTTGACTAAAGATAAGGCAAGTTTTCAGTCAGTAAGACAGGGAGAGCATTACAACACATCAAACTAAGAACCCCAGCTGATGGTCTTAGAAGGACAAACAAAACAAAACAAAACAAAACAAAACAAAAACAAAACTGACCCAGTCAAACAAATGATCTCTGTTGGTTAAATCAGTTACCACAGTTGATTGTGTGCTCAGCAGTGTTGCACTAATGTAACTACAGTGCCAGTTTGTGAGTTTATATATCAGAATCTCTTATAATGTAGGTTCCTGCTCGTGTCCAGTCCTTCTCCAAGAATACTGCTCCCATCTAGAAAGAAAAGATTTTTTGAATATAAAACTGCTCATCTTTAAATACAGATTTTAGTGTACCATTGACATCATCATTCAAGGTTCACCAGCCCATTTACTATTAGTTTATCTTTTGTTCCAGATTACTCCATCAAAGCAGTGCACCAAATTCAAAGATTATGATGGAGGGCACAATTCTTTAATAGAAAAATACTGTGTATAATATAGGGCTGAACGTTTTTGAAAAAATATCTAATTGCGATTATTTTGACTGATATTGCAAAATGTAATGTATGTAAAAATTATCATTCCCTCTAATATCACAAATCATATCGCAAATATGATTGCGATATTAGAGGGAATGATAATTTTTACATCATTATTCTCATTTTCATTGAAAAACGTATTAAAATAATTATGGTGTGATTTTTGCGGGGATCTGTACCAAACAAAGATGTTTTCTTAAGTCTGTAGAATATGATGTGTAGGCCAGGACATCTCTGCAGCACGACAATATTTAATTTAAAATGGTATTTTGACACACATTTCTCCTTTAACAAATATTGCGCCTCCTGCGATTTTAAAATTGCAGTAGGCCATATTGCGATTTCGATAAAATTTTGATTAATTGTTCAGCCCTAGTATAATATAGTGTATATGCTCTTTTGTTTAAACCTCAGGTGACTCTTCACTCTTTTACTGTCAGACAAAATGTCCATTGAAATGAGAATTGTATTTATACACACACAAAATTCCATTTTAATTTTATGTCGACATTATGCCAGTCAGACTGAAAGAGCAAGTACGGTCACCCAAGGTTTTAACACAAGAACATCCAAAAATACAATACACATGTATGAGCACACACAAACCTACTGTGTGCAAACCCATGGTGGAGTTGTCATGGTACGGTAATGTCGACATCAGATATGGCAGACGTTTTGGTAGCATCTCCATGCTCAGTGAATTGTGCGACCTGCAGCACAGCAGGCAAAACAAGATGACAGTCTCTGTTCCCTGGGGAACTCACTGGGCTGGACTGGGGAGGTGGAGGAGGAAGAGGGGGACTTTTGAAGTCCACACCAAGGCTCCAGTGCTGGACTGAATGTTTGCATTTTGCAGAGGCAACGGCCGCTGCTAGGAGTTCCTGGGAAATGGAGTCCGAGACAAGTTGCTCTCTTGCCAGTGCTTGTTCAGCGAGCAGATCCAGAAGGGAATGAGTGGGAACGGCAGGCGCAGAGGCGGTGCTGCACAGAGGCTGCTTGCCCGTCTCCGCAAGTGTGGGGGAGCCGACATCCACTCCCACCCCTTCTCCACGTTTATCCTGCACCATTTTCAAGGCATCAATGTCCTTCTTCACAGCAAGAGAACTGGGGATGAGGCCTTCATCAAGGGCACAGTCCATTTCTAGGGAGAGTCCTGTCAGTGTTGTTGTCCCCTGGAGAGCATTGGAATCAGCTGAATCACTGGAACCACTTGCCGGAGTGGCAGTGCCACTGATAAAGGATTGCTTTTTCTCAGACTTGGCCTTCTTTACTCTGAGCATATATTTAGGAGAAAGAGTTCAAATGAGACTTTGATAACAAGTCAAAACAACAACAAGTGAAAGTAATAATGACAATGAATAAGACTCATAACATTTGTTGCTTTTAGGCGGATCCTGAGATTGATAGTAGTAGATTAATAGTAGTATTCAATAGTAACTTCTGAACCAAAGAAATGTGCCCTGCTATGCACTGGTCACCACTACCATTATTGTACTCACGGTAATGAAGTGAGGGGGCCTAAAATTTTCCTGCTCTCCCTTAGCAGCACCCTAAGAAAACAAAGCATTACATTATGTGAATGGTAAGAAAGGTATAGTGTATAGTGTATATTTTGATAATAAATTATGTTTGATAGCATGTCACACAGGTGTTTTAGTTTAAATATGATATGACTGAGTAAGTACCTAGGCTGCATCCACCCTTTTGGCCAAAGCTGTTTGACCTCACTGTCCAGGAAGGTCTTGAGGTACTCTTCCATCTCTTGGCTCCCCTTCCTTTCCATTTCATATCGGCCCATCTTTGCCTTTACCACATGGCATAAATACTCCCTGCATGTGTGAGAGAAAATAATGAGATCATATTTATAAAGTATATAAAAATATAAGCTCAGAGTTGCAACGAAAGAAACTCATTACACGTGCTAAGCAGGCAACTTAATCTTTTGAGACATTTCTAGTTCAAATTCCCCCTCTGTCCCCATTTTCACATATCTACAAACCTTGTCTCTTTCAAAGATATCTGAGAGGAGTGAACAATGCAAATTGTTCTCGGCAATTACAAGTAGTATGTTGATCACTTTAAATACTCTGATCTTTATATCCCACCTGATCTCCTCGTTCCATCTGAACAACTTCTGAGGGCCCCTCTTCCCACCTCTCTCCTCCACATTGTCCTCTGAGCCAACATTCCCCTTCAGTTTGCCCTCTTTCCCCTCCTCTGCTGCCCTAACATGGAAGTAAGCAGAGTTTAAGATGGGAAGAAAAAGAGTTATGTTTCCAAATCCCATATGAAAGATGTCAAAGTACATGCAATATTCTTGATCATATAGTAAGCCTACAAGGAGGGATATCCTTATTGCAGTGAAATATAGAAAATACATAAATGTATTCAACTGTTGCCGGTACAACAAGGTATACGAGCATTATTTGTCTGGTTTGTACATAATTTGAAATTATATTGATGCCTAGGATAAGTGATAATGATTAGGAAGTTTTCCTATATGTTTTGGGTTAGACAGATTGTGTATGAAGAACAGAAATTGGCAAACAAGGTGGTTTGTAACATGAAATGGGAGTCACATTCTTGCTTTGGAGCCAATCATATGTCACTATTGTGGGACAGTGTCTTGAAGTCCAACAGACTTCAAAGTCCTGATTGTCCATGCCATACTTGCATCAGATCTCTGTTGGCTCATCTCATCTCTCCCCAACAAAGAATAATGAAAAATAATGTTAGTTGATGAACGTACTTTGAAGATTTGACTTGTGCACGTGCCTGGCAGTTGTCATGGAAACATGCAATCTGCTCTGGCATTGCTCTGCCAATGGCCTCCTTAAGTTTCTGCAGGGGGTCCTCCTGATCAGTGTAAATTAGATACAAAAATGACACAGTCATCAGTCACATCAAATCAATCAAATACAACATCAATCAAATACAAGTGCACTCACCTTATGTGCATGCAATAGTTTCTTTACACGTTTAAGGAGTGTGTCTCTGCTGCAGGGCAGGAAAGAGGACAGGTGTGTGTACACCTTGGAGCGCAACTGGCCACCTTGCTCCCGACACTGCAGCTCAATACTGGGTCAAGACACAGTCAGCAAGCAGAACTATGCATTCAAATACTAACCCTACTCAACATATACATACAGACAGCTAAGACGACAATCTAGAGAGAGCGAGAGCATTTGCTCCATATATGTTGGTCAGCAACTCACTCCAGTAGAATTGAGTTGATTTCTGGAGTGAAGAACTTGAGTTTTGACTCCCCTTCTGAGGTCTTGGCAGCCTGAAAGGTGCATGAAGCAATCAAAGAAGTTAATCTGTGCACCCATCCTCCAACTGTCTATTTATCTGAAAATGGTGCAGTTTTACAGGCATGCCATCTGTCAACATGCACACAAAGAGATGTTCACTTCAGCATACACACATCAACATTGGCATGACATAACTACCACTAATGAAGTACAAGCTTACCGCCATAAGCTCTTCAACTCTCTTTTCCAGTACTGGAGGAAGCCCCTCTGGCAAGGGCACACACTGGTGTAGAGAAGTAGTCTTGGCTTCTGAAAGGAGCTGGGTTTGCTCTGGATGAGGCTTAGGCTGGGCACTTATCTTTGTTTTGGATTTGGGAGGTTGGAATTGGGCCTGAGAGAAAATAGTGGCCTGGGTCTGGACATCCGTTTTGGCTAGGGAAGGTAGGATAAACTGCGTCTCTGCGGGAGGCTGAAGCACCGATTTCGGCTGGGAAATCTCTTCAGTGACATCTAATAAAGAGTCCAAATCAATATCAAAATCCACTGTGCTAGCTGCTTGGATAAGTGCATGGTCATTGGTTGATCCAATTAAACTGAGCAGAGGATCAGCCAATCCTGAGCCCCCACCACCACCCGCATCTGCCGGGCACAGAGGCATTGTAGGATTACCAAAGATAGGTACCACCTTCTGCTTCTCTTTCTCTCTCTTCTGTCTTTCCCTCTCTTTCTCTCTTTGAAACTTTTTCAGCATGTTTGTGACACTCAAGGTGCCAGCAGACTTTTTCTTCTTTTTCTTCTTCACCTGTTCGTCCACTCCAATTTCAGACAAAGTGCTGTGAAATACAAAGGCAATGGCAATGAGTGAATTACTCTGAGAATTGAATCATATCACATGTTGCATGGATCATTTAGAAAGTATTAAGTAGAAAGTATTGTTACTGCAACCTCCTACATTAGTCTATTAAAGTGTTACATTTGTCACACCAAAGACAATGGGCCTCATTCACGAAACTTTTCTTAAATTGTTCTTACTTTTGTTCTTAAGAAACATGCCTACGCAAAACCAACGTGGGATTCATGAAGCATGCGCAGAGTCTTGATTTTTGCGTATTCCAGGTGTATCTGATGATGAATGCCATTGGTTCCTTAATTGGATGCGCGTGCCTGTTGATGCTGATTAGCATAGGTAGACGCCCTGGCAACTCCATAAAAGGTCTGCTGTCTGAAGGGTCGTGCGCAAATGGAAAGCATTACTGGAGTGGTGGAGAATGGCAAACAGACCCAAGAAGAAAAATTCAAACTCTGAAATAGAAGTGTTGTATTCGGGAGTGAGAGAAAAAAATATATATACTTTTTAAAAAGTGTAAGCGGTGGAGTGACAGCAACTGAGAAAGAAAACATGGCAAGAAATTACTGATGCTGTCAATGCTGCAACATCAGAAACACACACCTTGAATTAAATTAAAAAGAAACGGTTTGACTTACAGTTAGAATCTAAAAAGCGAGGGCGATAGTCTAACTCCAAATAGATGCAGTTTATTAGCTTCAGGCGGAGGGCAGGGCGCTGCCAAAATGTTTGGGGAAATAATATGGAGACTGTGCTGTCAGGTGTCCAGTCATCAGCGGAGTTGGACACTGGTTTAATTCAAGCAGCATCTCCATCTGATGGTAAGCTCAGACTTTAGGCTTTATAAAAATATTGCTGGTTTTGACTGTAGCTATTGACAGGAGCTTTCTTCCTGCGGTGTCCAAACTCATCACAGCCTTCCAGCTCAGTATGCTGCGCTCGCTCTGTGGCGGAGCGAGTGCACGTATGATAATTATATGATCGCTGCTGAGGGGTCTGAAGGTTTATCAGGTGTGTCATTAGCAATGTGGTCAAGGCATAACCTCTATCACCTAGAGACAAACTAGTTAGTCTTGAGACTCTGGTTAATTTAACTTCCATTCAGTCCAATATGCGCCATGCATCTCCAGCAGCACCTGGTCAAGACGCACGACACCCTACTGTTCTGCAGCACCAACGAGTCGTGGATCCCTCCTGGACAGCTGGAAACCACATGTATGAGGTTTAGGTTGGCGTCACAAATTAATTTAATGTTTATGGTGTGTTATTGTTTGCGATTTAAATAGGGAAAGCATTTGGAGACGGTGCTTTGATGCACACATCTATTGCTCCTGTGGTAAGATAAAATAGAACTTTATTGATCAATAAATAATATAATATGATAATATATACGGTATACACAATACTAATTAATCACTTTAATCACTCATGTTTCAAATTGAATAGAATTGCCTATGAATTTGTTCATATCGGCCTAGCTTTGTTAATATGGTTATTATCACCAGGCTTACAAATGGCCTGAAACACATTTTGTTGTTGATATGAGGTCTGGGACTGCTTTAATAGATTTCCCTTAAAGAATAAGGCATTTTAAGCAGAAACCACTTCATGCGTAATGCCCCACGCATGTTTCCAAACACATGTAGATTTTGATCGTACCAAAGAACAAATTCAGGTAAGAAAAAAAATGATGAATGCCGAAATGTTCTTGGAAACGTTCGTAAGTACACTTTAAGATCAAATCTGATCGTATGCATGTTTCGTGAATGAGGCCCAATGTACTCCTAGCACCAATATTCACAGAAAAGTGTCAGACTCCTTGTAATCAAGAGGCAACATGGCTATGGTCAGTCTCACCCAGTCTTTGAATCCACTGTGGGCTTCATCTCTCCAACTTCTTTGCACTGCTTCTTCTTTGGCTTATCCTTTCCTCCGTTCAGTTTGCGTTTCTAAAAATGTATTTGGTTGTTATGTCTTATGTCTTTTGTGTTCCACAAGTCAAACCATATTGAATGCTTTACATCTTTGGGGGATGGGACAGAGTGGTGCCAAGAACAGCTTCAGTATTCAGGTGGCCAAGATTCACTTACGAGACAAGGAGAATTCTGTTCTTAAATAAAAATCTATACACATTTCCATTTTGAAGAAACATTTTAGGACACTTCACATGTTTCCAAGATCCACTACGTACTTTAGAGGACTCAAGTGTTTTCCTCTCTGTTGCAAAGTCCTCAGTCTCAGTTTCAGAAGCCTGGCGGAACTGCAGTAGGCCTGAATTAACGTAGAATCCTCCATATTTGGTTGTGATAGCGGCTGGCACGAACTCGTCATACTGAGGAGACCAGCCGGAAGCAATATTATGTTACAGTTACAACAGAATAGATTTGATCAATGGATTGAAGATGACTGCACTACATAAATCTGGGCAGACTCATAGGCCTCTGATCAGCTCTCATGCATATCAAAAATCAGGAGGCAAATTTGAGGGAAACATGGATGCAAAGTGAGGGCACATGTCTGAGCAGCAACTGAACTTGTCACCCGGTCAAGTCTTAATTTAGTCATCTTTGCACCCCTTTGGGAAGAGTTTGTATTTTGCATTGCATTTTGACACATGCTCATCACAGTGAATTGCACTACTGCTAACAAACACACTTGAGCAGAAGAGTTGTGTGATCAGTCATGAGTAGAAATAAATAAAAAATGTTTCCCTTAACCATCAATAGAAACTAAGGCCTGGGGTATAACAAAATCTTGTCTTACTTTTTTGTATTACAGTAGGATTATTTAATGGATGCTGATTTAAGAAATATACAGAAATAAATGCAAATTCATGAGCGTTTTCTCCGTCCCGAATACGCTACATGGAAAATCCAAATGTGTAACTCATTACTGAACTCACTGCTTCAGAGTTGTCAATGAAAGAATCCTCGTCATCATAGCCATATCCAATATCAACCAAGTCCTGTACGCGGTCCTTCATTCTCTTAGTTTTGCCACCCTGCAATGAGAGGCACTGAGATCACACAAGACACAGGGGGTACCTGCAAAATGTGATACCATTTTGTGGTGTTTATTAAAAGGTCTGAGAACTGTTGCAGTAAGATACTTACGTATTTTTCCTCCAATTTCTTCGCAATGGCAGCCACTTCATCTTTGTCTCCATTTTCTTTCTCTTCAAATGTGCTTGGTGGGCTCCCATCTTTAACCAATATATGGCTGCTCTAAAAATTATAAAGTCTCAAAGTTATGATACAGACTTTCTTCCAAAATAAAAAACAACCCTGTGTCCTTGTCAGGATTAGCTCAATTTGACCATAAGGCCTTCTTGCAGATTCCAGCGAAAAGGCCATTTAGGTTAATTGTTTCCATTCATTCATTGTCTTTACTCTCTTGTTCCTATTAAGGTTTATGGGGGGCTGGAGTCTATCCCAGCATGCATTGGGTGGAAGACAGGGGAAAACCCTGGACAGGTCACCAGTCCATCACAGGGCTAACACAGATACAGACATACTCACATTCTCACAGTCTCCAATCCAGCTGACTGTCTTTATAATGTGGGAAGAAACACATGCAGACACAGGGAGAACATGCAAACTCCACACAGAAAGAGCCAGAGCTGGGAATCAAAACCAGGACCTTCTTGCTGTGAGGTGACAATACTAACCACTGAGCCAAAGGATTTTCCATGTTAAGTAATAAGTCCTAAACCAAGGTCACAGTTATGGTATCGCACATTTTTAAAAGAGTTTACAAAGTGCTAACAGTCACAGGAAAGCAAAACATACCCATAAAGTTATTTAAAGCAAGTAAAAACAAGACAGCAAAATAGAGAGCAGAAACAACATAATAGTAGCCTAAATATAGTAGGGTAAAAGACACCACATCAAAACAAGTCTATAGCAGCTTCAAGTGATTCAAGAGCTGATGCCGATTCTGCTAGTCTAAGCTCCTTCAGCAGATCTTTCCAAAGCCTAGGAGCCCTTAAGGCAAAAGTCCAGTCACCTTAGTCTAAAGCCTGGACTTGGGAACAAAAGCCTTGAGGCTGAACATTGGCTCATAGGAGGTTAAGGGTCTGTGATACAGCTTGGGGCCAGTCTTCACTTTAAACGCGATTCTCAAATCCATTCTGAAACTTGACCAGTGAACATGTGTAGGTTGGAGTGATGATTTTGTCTGTTAGTAGCCCTACCAGTTAAAATCCCATCTGCAGCCTTTTGAACAAGCTGGAGACGTGAAGGACACTTGGTTGATGCAAGAATAAAAAAATCACTGTGTAGACGTGAGGAAATACAACCACGAATGACTTTGTCCAGATTTCTAAATGATAAAATGGCCTATAAAGTCAATTTTGGAAATTGTTCTCAACTAAAGGAAGCAAGACTGTACCACTTTCTGCCTGTCCAAAGCTTAAGTGAGCATCATGACTCCCCAAGTTTCCCAGTTGAAGTTAGGATAAAAGCCCACCTTGTTGTCCACGAGTTGAACGTAGCTGAACTCTGGAAAGGCGCTTTCATCTGATTCAAATAAGGTGAGGATGCATCTTACTGTCGACTCGGTTTCATCGGCTCGGTCTGAATGGTTTCCCTTTCCCTGCAAAGCACGCGGGGGTGACTTCTGGGGTAAAGCTGGCTTGTCGGGATCAGTGGATATGGGTACATCGCAGGACAAAGTAGTCAACTGGACTCTCCGCGATTCAGCCATCATTAGTTTGATACTGCACAAGACAAAACGTGGCTTGGTTTGAGCACGGCATCGAGCATTTGATTAAGTAGAAATCCGTGCAGGTGTGCGCCAAGCCTTCTACACCTGCTCAGCTCTGTCACTTCCGCATCGACAGGAACAGCGGCGTGCAACCGGCATTCAATTTAACTTGCAATCATTTAAATAGTATATTCAGCATTCCATTGTACTAATTCTGGAATTCCAACTCTATCGACTTCCGACTTCCAATGGACTTATAGTTGAGCTCTTTTAGGTGTTTAAAAAAAAAGTAAAATAAAGCAATAAGCCCCAAGAGGGGCTTGGGGCTCCGCTCCGCGACGTGCCTAACAACACCCCGTAGCTGTTCTAAAATCACTGTAAACCACGGCCTCGCGGGGCTTATTGCTTTTATAAAACGGTTACTACATATACCTGGCAAGGTTTCATAAAATAAACACACAGCAACAAAAAATGCAATCATTTATTAATAAATAATCATTCTTCCGCCAAGCAATGTAGTTCTTCAGCGACATTTAGCAGAATGGTTGCCAAGCAACACACACAGACAATTTGTTTGGCGCAGTAATACTGATGTGATGCGGTCACAGGTGCGTGTTTATAGAGTATTTTAAAACGGCTTCGAACGCGGCTCAGCCAATCATAATCAAGGACCGGAACTATCCGTTTTATAACGGGTAATTAATTTCTGGAGCAATTTTGGAGTACAAATGATTTTGGATGGGACTTTAGCCTACAATCTAGCCTACTAACACACGGGTCTTTTTAAGACCCGTGTGTGAGACTACTCTTAATCTACTTTCTGGAGAATTTTTTTTTATAGACAAGGGGACTTGAGTAAAATGTAAGCAAAGCAACAGATTCTATTTGAGTAAAATACATCACTCTTTTCCACTTGTTGTAGTTAGCAGGATGCCTAGTTGCCTAAATCTTGCCAATCTTACCAATAGAAGCAATTAACAAAACAATAACTCTCATAGGACACCACCCATCTTTCAGCTGAAATTAGCAACTGAAGCCATGCAGGGAGCTACTTTTAAGTTTAGTAGCCTATATATTTACATAATCCACTTGTGGCATTTTGCTATTACTCACACCACTTGGCTGGACAGAGGCTACTATACCATGTCTGCAAAGGGCTGTAAACTGAAAGACATCTAACCTCAGTCTGGGACTCCTCTGGACTGCGCTTCAAATCTCATGTCTGCGTTGTCCATTTCTGAATTCATTGTGTTGTAGTAAGATTTACTACATTCACTCAGTGTACAAAATATTAGGAAATATTGCCTTTCTATTGTTGAGTTGCAACTGATGTCTTGATTTTCAAGAGTACTAAAAGCCCTTCCCTTCTTCATCTCCCATCCATGACTGAAGTAGATTCAGCCGTCGAAATCAATAAGGGATCACAGCTGTCACCTGGATCCACCTGCTCAGTCTATTTGATCAGCATCAAGACCAGCAACTATAAGAATAATACAGTAGGCACGACAATGCAATGTTCAAGTCCTGTGGCGACTAACATCCATCCTGCTGAAGTTTCCTTGAGCAATACATTGAATCTCATCAGCTTAAGGAGTGCTATTCTGTATCTGACCCTGCACTCTGACCTTCCTAGAGAGGGTCTAATGAAATGATAATTTCTCTACAGATTATTATTATTAATGACGACCTTTGAAAGGCTGGTTCTGCAGCACCTCAGACGCCTTCTGGACCCATTCCTTTGATGCCATCATATCACTGTGAAAAGTGGCAGTGTGCACAGCTCCAAATCTTGAATACTATATCGGGTGCACGGTTGTGGCAAGGATCAAAACAAACAGAACACCGGCACTCACAGAACAATAGTCTTCTTATTTATTATGGGCAAAAACAAACTCGTTTCAGCTAGAAGCCATCATCAGCGTAATCAAAACAGCAGAAATGACAATTTATATAGACAGGTGAGGTTCAAACACCAACCAGAAAAGAGAATACCTAATTGCATAATAGGATCCATCTGTGAATGAACCGCCCAGATACGGCCTCTCCTAATGAAGGAGGTGTGACCACAATAATCAGAAAAAACAATGACTGGTGTCACAAGCTGAAAAGTAATGAATATATAAAACTGAATGCCTAAGACCGGAAACGCAAGAGACTATATACAAAGAGCTATACAAACCTGATTAATAAATGAAGATGCACATAAATGAAAAAATTACTGACTAATGAATTCTCTATGTAAATAGAGGGCTCAAACTACTCCGTTAATAGAAAAAACTCTGAAACAACTCTGAAACAGGATATGTCTATAATGGGGACACATAGCCTGTTAAAAGAAATAAATTAAGAGCTATATGACCCTGTTAGCCCAAATAGTTTGAGTTTTTCAAGAGAGCATCAAAAACATTATGAAGAAATAACCTTCATACTGTATACATTCACATTGTATATGAGCCTCGATAGAGGAAAAATAGTAATCCACAAAATACATATGAAGAATCCAATTATAGCAAGGACAAATAGCATGCCAATTTTTAATTAAGAGCTATATGCCCCTGTTAAATAGTTTGAACCCTTTCAAGAGTATATAGAAAAAAATATCATGGAAAAAATGTCAAGACAAAATATATATACAAAATATAATAAAGATAAATAGCATGTAAAAGGAAACTAATTAAAAGCTATATGACCCTGTCAACTAGCATGAATCCTTTCAAGAGAGCACAGTAAAATATCGTAGACACAATGTCAAGGATAAATGACAAGAATAAATACATCTACACAATCTAAATATGGAATCCTAATATAGGGACCCCGATAAATTATACGAAGCAACCCAACAGTAGTTCTTCGTTCAAACCCTTTGGGCTCTCAGTTTGTAATGTGTGGATCCAATATGCTTCCCTCTGTAACAGAAATCTGTCCCTATAACCACCCCTTTTAAAAGGATGTACCATTTCTATACCTTGAAATTTAAGGGAACATATATCATGGTCAGCTGAATTGAAATGTCTGGCCAGCGGGGATTTTTCATCTTTATTCCTTATGCTACTTTTATGTCCAGAAATCCTAGTTTTCAACTCCCGTTTAGTTTTACCTATACATATATGCTAACCCACAAGGACATTTCAAGAGATAGACCACATATTTGGTTCTGCAAGAGATCCTGTTCTTAATGTTGAACTTTTTACCAGTATGGGGATGTAAAAAAACATCTCCTCTAATCATAGCACTACACTGGGCACAGCTCAAACATGGGAAATTACCACCTGGTGGGTTAGACAGAAAATGTTGAGGAGGTACATAACAATCAGCCCTGACCAAGGTGTCCCATAGGTTCTTCGCGCTTATTGGCAAAGATTGGCAAATCTTTGAAAGAATGACCTACTAAAGGGTCACTGGATAAAATATGCCAGTGTTTGTTAACACACCTCTTAATCTCATAGGATAACGGAGAAAACGTGGTAGCCAACACAAAGTGTGATGTTACATTGTAATATCACACTGCTTTCACTGCCCTCATTGTGATATCACACTGTACGAGGTTGGTGAGATTCCAAGTTCCCCTTGACTGACTGGACTGTCAAAGATGCTGTGTGTTTTAGATTTTATTCAGCTTCAAGATGATGCTTAAAAATGATTTTTGAAAGAAAGTTGAATTTAGAGACAGTGTCAGAATATACATTGTGCTTGAGCTGTTCACACTCTTCACTTCAGTGTGTGTTTCCTATTCCAGACTGTGGAGCATCTTGCTGCTGGCCCAGGTTCCCCGAGGCCTGAGGCTGCGTACATTATCAACAGCATATCCCAAGAAAATCTTGTTCCAGTGTCTAATTACATTTAGAATTAATGTCATCTACACGTATATAAATATCTGACAAAACTCAACATATTTTTAAGCATTTTTCTAAATATATTCTCAAATATACAGTATGTGAAATATATTTTTTTGCAACTTATAGCTCTGATGTCACTGAACTGAATCTGATCCCAGCAATCATGAGCAAACCTGAGAACTGCATCTTGACTTGATTTCTCATCAGTACTGATTTAACAGTTTGAAATATTTATTATTCTCAGGCAGGCTGCAGGCAAAACTCTCCTGGAAACAAATCACTTAAATTCTAAACTACAATCTCCAGTTAGACTGTTCCATGTAACCTGAGAATTCATAAATAGTTTCAATTAACTGTAGAAAGGACTAACAAGTGCTGAGATGAGCATCCATAACACTTCAATCATCTGCATTTATTTAATCATCTAGATAGCAACAAACATAAGGGACATATAGGCAACATCAGTAATTCTCAACCTTTTTCATATCAAATTTAGGGCCACGGACCCCCATTTGATTATATTTGTTGTAGCGGATCCAAATCTGAGAATATTTTTATTGTTAGATATGATTTTGTCCAGAATTCCTTGACTATCTGTATTGTAGGCAGAGAGATAACAGTGAATCTATGACCAAAACAGTCATTCTTCTACATTCTCTAATTGTGTTAACTTCTTGTAAATGAAATGATGTTGAAGTTTAACAATTCATCAATTTGCTGGGGACCCCCTGGAACACCCTCATGGACCCCTGGTGGTCCCCAGACCCCACACTGAAAACCGCTGACTTAATTCACCGGTGAGCTTTCACACCTCCAGATAGCTGGGAACACTGCAGTCCAATAGGTAGGCTACAAACACACAGGGCAATCACAATCTCCAAGAGTTGAATCCAAAAAGTGATTAAAACATGTCCTTTCAACACCCACACAGCAGTGGGACCTGCCTACATCCTTCCTAAATGCCACGCACAGTGCCACCCTGCATTGAGTCTGTGCCCCACCTCGGCCACCCCAGTCAAAATGGCCTGGACACGCCACTGAGTGAGAGACAGAGAGGGGCAGATTGGCACCGCCACCGAGGTCTTCTTGGAGCAGTTGAGCTGCATTGTGCCTGATTCACCAGGTGGGGGCGCTGGAGATCTATTACACGACAATTACCAACAGCATCACGTCGGAGCGAGTCAACACACTGCTGCGGAGATGTTTTGGGGGACTGGTGAGAGTTTGCTTTCACAATAATGAAACTAAAAGTTGGCGTGAAATTGCCACTAACCTAACAGCGACTACGGCAACAATTTCATTATTTGTGCCAAATTTATGATGTGACTGATGTGACTATGCAATGACGACATGTTTTGACGAGGCTCCTCATCACTCTGAACACATGAAGGCTACTCAGTAAATGTTTCATTAGATTTGGCTGACAATTAAATAAAAACTTAATTTCAGAAAAGTGTATCACAATCATAACGTTCAATAGCATATTTCTGATTTGGAACTAGGCTATGTGGCTAATTTCTGAAGAAGGCCCACGGCCAACTCCCCCATACTGAAGGTCTCAAGTCCATCACATATCCGTCACAGGAACAATGCCAATGTCATTGGAAGGTGGTCAGTGATGACACTTTTGGAAGTCACAACCACATTTTAGCAAATTTATCATAGATTTTCTTCAACATATTGGAACTTTAAGGACTTCTTCTGTCAGAAGTATGTTAAGAAACATTACCATTATAGGCTTACAAGTAGTGTAGACATTTTAGTGGAAGTGTTTGTAGCACAATTATAGCCCTTCAATGAAAGCCATTTATTTTTAGCAGGTGCTCAAGTATAGGCCTACTTGCAAAATTGCTTAATGTATTTCCAGTTCAGAACAAATTTTATTGAAAACAAACAAATAAATAACCTTCAAGTGCTTCAATTCCAAATTAAATTAGCAAAATGGCCTATATAGGTTTATCTCACGGTGATCCATGTAGGCTTTTGTTCACTTTAGGAGGGGGGGGGGGGGGGGCTTCTTAAATCATTTTCACAAATCTGCTATTGCGTCAAATAGGCGAAACAACAGTGTTTGTTAAAGCCAGTGTTTTAACCAGATTGAAAACAAATGACAATCAAATCTGGAAAGTCATGTCTAAAATCTGCGGGCCACTCACGGAGTCTGCACTCGGATTGCTTTCCTTCCAGTGAATTGACTTTGACAATTACAATAACGGGATAATTGCAATCTGTCACCATACATTCCGTGTTAGCATATCACAAAACGAATTCTAACGTGATTCACTCCACACATGTCCCTGATCTACATATACACAGCACCCCACTTTGCAATTATAACCGAATTTCACGGTGCGGGGCTTTTAATGCAAATATGGATCTTTTCTGGCCAACAGCACTGCCAAAGAGGGAGGGAGGGAGGAGAGAGAGAGAGAGAGAGAGAGAGAGAGAGAGAGAGAGAGAGAGAGAGAGAGAGAGACTGAAGAAGAGGATCAGATTGCGGGCAGCCTTTGTTTAACTAGCCTCGCCTCTCAAACGAGTTAATGGGATGGAAGATATTGCCACCCTGCGCTGACGGTGCGAGGTCGAACAGAAGCGTTGAATTAAAAAAGGCGTCAATAAATGTGCTGGAGACAATGAGCTAAAATACACCCGAGCAGGACAAAGACAGACAGATGGAGACGGCGGGGTAGCCCTGGTCTCTCCGTGTGTGCGTGCATGTGTGTGTGTGTGTGTGTGTGTGTGTGTGTGTGTGTGTGTATGTGTGTGTGTGTGGAGGGCGGTCTGGTTCGTGACAGGGACCCCATCAGTGGAGGATCAGAGTGGGGAAATTGGAGGACAATGTCGGGGGGAATAATTTAAACCGATTGGGGAGGCGGTGTCCCCGAGGTGCATAATTCACTCATTCATTAACTAGACCAAACAAGAGCCAATATTAATTAACTCGTTCCGAGTGTGAGGCGCCCCTAGAAGCGAGTGCTTTGTTTTCAATTGCCTACAACACGTTTTGGAATTATGGTTTTGGAATCAGTGCCGACAGGCCAAAGGGTAAACTAGCGTGTTAAGCCTAGAATAATTCTAGGCGTGAGTGTATAGGTTGTAGTTTTATTTTGGCTTTTGTTGAAACGAAAAAGCCTCTATTCTTCACAGGATAGACCAATACAAAATAAAACATTAGCTCTCTCTCTTTCTCTCTCTCTCTCTCTCTCACTCTGTCACTCACTGACACACACACACACACACACGCACACACACACACACATACACGCGCGCGCACACACACACACACACACACACACACACACACACACACACACACACACACACACAAAACAGACACACGGCAGCAACTCAGCTTTTACTCTGAAATAGGCCAATTCGTTTGTCCACTGGGCGGCGCTCTGCCACTGATCCACGGTGTCAGGCCCTGCTAACTTTGATTAAGGTTTAAATTGGCTGAATTTAATGAACGTTGCCTAATTAGGCAGGATAACAGCGTTAATTGATAAGTAATTATCTGCCACAAAATGTTATTAATTCTCAAGCTCAGTCTTAGCGTTCAGAGCCTAAACCCTCCTCTTCTCCCGCCTTTCCCTACAGCATTTTGTGTTTATGTAAACAAGCAATGGTAAACAATTAGGCATATGTTAGGATGGGATATTCAAGAGGGTATCAGGCTGCGCTTGGTGGACTGACATTTATGTGAAATTATTTACTTTCACTGACTGATATCTTTCAGCATTAGTTGCACAAAACAAACATTGACATAACTGTTCCTAGTCCATTCATTTTGACTATGATCCATGGACTGCATGTGGAAAATAAAGTGCAAGAGAAAAAGTTCCAAAAAGTGTCTCTTTGACTGGTTATGAGAACTTTTTTGTTGTTGTTTTTAAAGGGTGTTGTAAAGGGTTATTAGGTAGGCTACTATAGTTCTGCTTGGATTTATTTTAATTGTTATAAAAATTTTAAGAGAAACTTATTAAACCAATAATCCTCTCATTTGACATGAGGTCCCTTCATAAAATAATATTTCACGTTGGTACAACATTACTTTTTACAACATGAATTGATGAAAGTTATGGCTGCCCTGATTATTCATAGTTATGTCAGTCAGTTTCATTTTGTAATTTTAGTTCAGCTGTCATACTTCTAAGACAAAGTATGATGATATAGACACTATAATATTTTTTTCTGTGTGGTCGCAATTTTCGAGATCTAATTTGGCCTGTATCATCAATTGATGAAGAAGAAAATGTTCTACCAAAGTAAAATATTGATTTAAAGCACCAATACGATAAGATTTTTAAGAATATTGATGGACTCTTGAAAGGAAAGGTGGAAAACTGCATCATTCAGGTCACATTTTCTATGAAAAAGACAATTTACATGAATTTTTACCCAACTATCTTCAAATTGGCCATGTTTCCTTTGGCTGCTCATCTCTTGTGCTGCTCCAGTTGCTGGTGGCCTATGCCATTCAAGTAATTAAATTTCCCAGGCTTTTATGTAGCCCAGATGCAATAATGACAAATGTACCAACAATGTTCACCTTAACCTAAAGCAAAACACAAACATGGTTCCTGAAAATACATGTAATTGTCATGAAAATGTTCAAAATATTAAACCATGCACATTTACAAAGCCTGCTGGTGCCCATACATGTGCAAAAAGATAACAGGCCTACCATTTAATAATAACCAGATCTATTAAAATTACAGTAAGGTTCCTAGAGGCATCCTAACATATTGCTTCCAGGAGGAACTGAGCCTTGTGGATGTTTGAGTCACCCAAACTTCTTAGAAGAACCTTTAAAGTTCTGCTGATTTTTACAGGTTCACTGTGCATGTATTTGTGTGTTTGTGCGTGTGTGTGCATGTCAGTTGTGCATGCAGGCTTACTAAAAAAACAAAACAAAACAAAAAAAAGTCTACGGATGCACTCACACTTTTCACACTTCAAATCAAAACAATTTCCATGTACTTCTCTGTCTATGGTGGTTCTCTGCAGAGCCGCTGTGCACGAGTCTTCGAGACAAGGTTCAGGAGATCCTACAAGAACCTCACAAACACACAGGTTCCTGGATATGGAAGGTTATCCATGAGCTGGATAGCTGTGTCATTTTGGCACTCAGTTCTTTAAACAGCCTCTATAAAACATTGTTAAAAATACCATTCAAATCTTTGGAAGGACGCTTTATAAAGGCTTGCTCTCTAACCGTGCCTTGAATTATGACTTCTTAGATTACACCCTTAAGGATGTTTTCAGAGGTACGAGACAGTGTTAGGCCATATAAAATCTATATGGCTGAAGAATTATACCAGTGACTGTTTATAGTGATAATTTTATCCATCAGCATATTTTAAATGAAACTGACTTATCTGGAGTTTTATACTTGCTTGAAAATTATCTCCAGAATTATGATTAAGAAATTGACAAAACCCTCTTAATCAGTGATACAGCATGTTGTGCCATTTTTGACTACATGATACTAGAAATTGATTGTTGCACGTTTTTTGTACTTTTTGGCATATAAGCTATTTGATAAACTCAGTAAATGGATAAACTGAGGTGAAACTGTAATAGCTTATTTTGCTTATTTAGCTCTCTAAATTCCTGCATTTACTTGTGTCAGAATAATAGCACATATCCTGGTAGAGGTCTTATTTAGAATCTATGTATTGTCATATCCCTTTCACCAATAATCTGTATACATGAATATACAGATTATTCCTAATATTATGGAAACTAAGCAAAAACCAACAGAAAATGGGATAAAATATACATGTCTCATCACAATATATGCTAGGCATCTCCGGTGTCTCATACATAGGTTAAGATCTGATTCAGGTTATTGTAAGAATATGATGTTTAGGCCCATATAGACAAACTCCAAACTAGAATAGCCTATTTGAGTAATCCGAATGGTAACAGAGTATTGGTGCAGGTACTGACACACTCGGTGTGAGTAGCCATGCTTTCCAATAGAACCAACAGTATTTGCATTAATGGAATACTAATGCAGATGTGTTTTCAGGTGCCTTAGGAGCTTCTGGATTAAATACAATTCAATACTAAACTTTGTAAATGGTCTGAACGGCACACTAACTCATAAATTGAAAAGTAAGGGTTAGGAGACAGAGGGACTTAGTGAGATGAGGAGACAAAACCCAAACATGAACCAAAAGTGCCGCAAAGAGAACACCTTTGTTTTAAGTCGGCCCCTATATTGCAGCTCTTTCACACACAGGCCACTCTGAGCTATTCATTAAAGTGATTTAAATGAGATGCGCGTTAACTTGGTTCCTAATTAAAACATCTTTCCTCGTTTACAGAGTGGGTTTAAGCGGGCCTCAGGGGGGGTGGGGGGTGGGGGGGGGTGGGGGGTGGGGGGGGGTGGGGGGGGGCTATTCTTCCCTCCTTCCATCCATCCACCGTCTCACTGCCGGCAGATGGTTTTGTTGGGCTCCAGTAGCCAGCCAGTGGCCGAATAGGCCTATAGGCGGATCCATTCTTCCTGCATGCCTATCAGATCTGAACATTTGATTTAAACCCCCCCTCCCCCCCTCCCTCCTCCCCAACCCCACAATACACACACACACACACACACACACACACCCCCACACACACACACACACACACACACACACACACACGCACACGCTCGAGATGATCAACGGGAGGAGAGAATATGGATTGGACCGGTAAAAATGTATGCAAATAATTCGAGTACAAAGACTGCGCACAAATTGGCGTTACCATTTCTCAAATTATATCATTACTATATTTTGAAAATGTTAATTTGCATAGCGGATTTCCCTGGGGGGAGGGAGGGAGGGGGGGTAAATTAGGTCTATTTCCGTGCGGCTCATGCCAAGACAGCCAAGGAGCAGAGAGAAGGGAGCGAGAGAGAGAGAGAGAGAGAGAGAGAGAGAGAGAGAGAGAGAGAGAGAGAGAGATCCGATTCCCTGATAACAATTAAACTGGCATTGTGGACTCCTTCAAGCATTGATAATTTTTGGCATATTAAGCACGTTTTAGCAAAAGGTGATAAGTCACTTTTAATTGAAATGAAATTATTGCTCCAGTGGAAGTTTGGCTATTGTTAAAGTCCGTTCTCATTTTATATTCCCCTTTACATAAACGCAGAGAGTTTTACGGGGCATTAGATTGTCAGGACTGCCTCAGATAATTTGAATAGAATCACGTTTTATCTTTCTATCAAACAAGAGGTGAATTAAAGAAGAAAACTTCAAATCAATCACAATTCGCGTCTCCCTCCTATTATATTCTGTCAGCCGCACAATTATGCTGATAATTAGATGGAGGAAAAGTTTCTAATTGCATTGGATTAGAGAAGGAGCTAACACACTCGCAGGATCAGAAGGAAATGGGTTCTTTCCTCCTCTAAATTATCAAAGCTTCCATTATGTGTCAGGAAAAAGATTTGTGGAAAAACCAAAACATCAATACATAAAATCCCTTCACTCTTAATTGGAATCGCATCTAGTTTCCCGGTTTTAGGCTGCACAAAGCACACAGGATCAAAATCACCTCCCAACAATTAATTTAGATTACCCGACTCTTAATTATCAACCAATCGACTAAATAATGAGCGACTTCATTTAGATAGTTAAAAATTAACTTGCATGCAGTAATTGAGTAATTAACCATCCACCGCCTCACTTTAGTTTGCTAATTAAAAATAAATATGACTTGATTCCTTGTCTCAAGAGGTATATGGAGGGTTTTGTGGTTCAAAGGAGATTCTTATTTTAGGTACATGGTTCTGAGCTTTTTTTTTTTTTGCTTTTTTTCTTATGAGCCCTTTTTGGAAAAGACTGTTTTGTAAGGATTCTTTGGTGAAAAAGCTCCTGGGGTGTTCAAGCCTGGCGTCGCCTGTTTGAGTGTGCGTGTGCGTGTGCGCGCGTGTGTGTTTAAAGGTTTGGTTGATGTTTTAGCTAATGCTGGCCCTAACACTAATATAAGCCTCTAAGTCCAAATTGGCCATTTTGGATATCTGAATAAATTTATTGTTGGTTATGTGTGTAATTCTGAAACCCTGACAAATGATATTTCAGCTGAAACACATTGGTTTTTAATATTAAAGCTTTCTCAACTGTTCCCCAATAGCAGCTGAATTCTATTCATTCCTAACCCTAACTGTAACAGTAACCAACTACTTGCCCAAGCAACCTTTTCTGTGTCCGGTGATGGTGAAGTAGCCAAAGACTACCCAGTTCTCTCTCATATTCCCTTGGTAGCCTCTCTGACTGATTGCCACAAAAAACCTTCCCTCCTGTGTTTCTTCTCCTCCGTCCCTCTCAGTTTTCCTACCATCTGTCTCAATAAAGAAAAATAATAATGTGAATGACCTATCCACTCTCCAAAAAAAAAAAAAACCCACTAACCCTAACTTTAACCTCTGTAGGTTTTACTTAAACTGGCTTCAGTTAGAAATTGGCTAAATTGCTATAGAGTTCAAAATGGTTTTGGTTAGAACCGTGAAAAGGAACTGCAATGATTGGTTGGTTGTGAGTGTAATTACAAATTTTTAAATTTCCGTTCAAACATTCCAAGGTTCATAACGTTTTGTATTCATTAGTTCAAAATCACTTAAGTTGGACCACAGCAACCAAAGCTTAGAATTTCATGTTGTTGTTAAGTATTAATAGTCTGTGGAATGAGCCATGACTTTCTGCTTTTTCTATACCATTTCTTACTTTTGAACAATTACT
Source organism: Centroberyx gerrardi (assembly GCF_048128805.1). Taxonomy (NCBI): domain Eukaryota; kingdom Metazoa; phylum Chordata; class Actinopteri; order Beryciformes; family Berycidae; genus Centroberyx; species Centroberyx gerrardi. The sequence continues at coordinate 17,972,993 of NC_135999.1, read as the reverse complement.
GTACATTTCATTTTTTGTGAGTCTGCAGTGTGCACATTTATAAGCATAATGTTGATGATTGCAAATAGCCTGCATTAATACATGGAGGGAAAGCACTTAAGTATACACACAGAATGAATCTTCCGCTGGGGCAACCCTGAATGAAATTCACAACTGAGTCAGCTAAATCTGTCTGTAAAAATGTCCCAGTGAATATCTTATAACAAGATAGAGCTAGCTGAGCAGTTTTGTGTTTTGTGCAATATTTATTTATTTTGTAAGTATTTTGGACAGAAACAAGTTACCTGGCAAGTTGGAACTTTGAACCATTGGTCTGCCTGCCACCTATCATGATGACTGGTAGCCGACTGGTAGCTAGCACCAGAGGTAGCCCCCGAACCACAGTGGGAGGTCAGGGCACACTGGCGACCTCTAGTGGCCCACAGGGAGTAGTCCAGTACAGGCATACCAGAGGTCAAGGCTGATGTCAAATTTGTAGCTAGTTCAACTAGGTATTCTAGCTAGCAAAACACTTTTTTACCCTATTCCACTACAATAATGCTGTTAATTAACACACTCTATTGATACTAACACTATTTGGTGCCACCAAACATTGTGTTAGCGATACTGGAAGTCGATTCTGACTTTCCCTGAACTGCCAGTTAGCTGTTTCAAGGGGTCAGATAATTCCCAGTTGCGATTTTCTATGAATGCAGGGTAGCTTGTTAATTGGCAAACTGAAGGAAGCAGGAACTACAAGTTGAGTAGGAACTGTGGAACCTAAGCCCTATGGCTACAGATCTTAGTTTGTTTCCACTGTAGAACCTAAGATCTAAGCCCCACTCCAGTCGCGCACTAGTTACCTGAGCAGGGTCCCTATCTGCATCAACAAAGTCTCCGCCATAACCAGTGAGGTTCCGATCAGCTAACTTCAGTCACTGCTGAGGTAGGCTACCTTCAAACTAAACATGTAGCTGAAACTTTGGAGGAAGTGGGGGCAAAAAGATCACCCTACCCTAACCTACCCCTTGTTTGCACCTACTTAAGGAAGCTAAAGATATAAAACGCTCATCAATTTTCCAGTTTGCCAAAAAAGTGCCATGCCAAAGTCAGCAGACTTGACTAGTATTATTGTAGTCTAGACACTGAAGCAGATTTGACAATATTAGATAATTCACATTACTAATGTTACAATATAATCGTCTTTATCTATGGACAATCACTTTACAATGGCTCTTTAAAGAGAAATGATGTAACATAAAGTAGCCTTGTAAGATACCCTCTTTCAGTGTAGTTGTGTAAAATTGGCTACACTGGATTATGTTATCTGTTATGAGCAACTTCTCTTTGTTTACAACAAAACAACAGCAAAACACTTCATGACGTAAAATTAAATAACATTTCTGATGATGCTGAAGAATTTGTCATTTATCATTTATCCTAACCACATGTAGGGGGAAGCAATCACCAGTGTGGCTTTATATGTGTGTCTGAAATTTCAGAGGAGCAGAAGAGCATGAGCAATTGGCAGGGAACTCCAAACTTTGTCAAATTGTCTCTCAGTGCAGTGTGGAGCTCCCCGGGCATCAGGTGACTGAAGAGCTACCTGTGCAGGGAATAGGATTTAGGCCTGAATCCTTTGGAATGGAACGTAGCCCTAGTCTCATCTCAAAAGTGACCAAGTTACTATTGATGCATTGGTTGCATGGTGTGGGACCACATCCACCTGACCTAAGGGGGGAGGTGCTCAGATGAAGACAAAGGACACCCCACACCCCCTCATCAAAATGTCATGGAAAAATATTGCGCACTTTCAAACTTTTAAGAAGTTATCTTTAACTAGAGTGCCCCCTTCAGGCTACGTGGTCATTTTTTCACAGAGCACCATGAGCATTCTGGTTTTTGTTCCATGACTTGTATAGTATCTTGCTCGAACACACTCTTGCACACACAAATACACAAACTAACAATAAACACAATAGGCCTACATCTCCATGGATGTCAGATGTAAATATTCTGCTTGGATTTGCAGAAAGTCTTCTAATTCAACATTAAGTTGCTGTATGTCTCGGCTGAAAGTAAAATGGAACACAGTGATGAACAGCCACATGATGCATGCTCCGGTTGTTTGATTGTGCCAGCTTTTCAGTCAGCAACAATATAAACATTTTATTTAGACCAGGTTTTAATTAGAGATATCTTATTAAATACAATATGAATAGATTATATATGAGGGGTTCTAAGGGGAAGTGCTAATTGGATGTTTTATGTTATACAATAATATTGAGATTTTGACCAAGGCTGATGGATTTTGCTAGTATACTTATAGTAAATTTATTGACTTTTACTTAAAACAGCAGTTTAAAGAATGTCTATTCTTCATTTGGGGACCCCTGTGACCCCCGGAAAGTGATCAAAGGGGCCTATTATCCTTGGAACTGCTGATTTTCAGATTGCTATTATGGTAATTTTGACAAAGTAAAAGAGAAATTTAAATAGATTAATCTTGGCACTTCCTTGAACAATCAACTCTTCAGCCTATCCTCTTATTTGGTATTTAGACAGAAAGGCTCAAGTCCGATTTTACTATCATGCAGTATCACCTCATGTTATTTTTTTTTCTTCTAAGAATGGGTATAGTCCATGATGTTTAGACATAGGTACTTAAGCTATACGTGAGAGAGGGAGAGAGAGAGAGAGAGAGAGAGAGAGAGAGAGAGAGAGAGAGAGAGAGAGAGAGAGAGAGAGAGAGAGAGGAGGGGAGGGGGGCAAGGCAAGCCGAACCCTGGCCTGTATGTGAGTCTCGCACATCTTATTATCAAGTTAATTAAAGCTAGCATCTGACAATGTCACTCGTGCCCAGCAAAAAAGGAGGAGGAAGGAAGAAAAACGAATTTAAATGCTGCGGTCTCTCAGGACCGCATGTCAAGGGCTGCTTTTCATCGAGCACTGCGTGTGTTTGGCTCGCACAGCGGCTGGGGAAGCGGAGGGGGGCCTTTAAAAAAAACGCTTTTATAAGCAAATGACAAGAAGGCATTGGATTTTGATGTTCAAAAAATGGCAGAAGGAAAATAAATAGACATCAGAAAGGGGAGAGAAGAAATAAAAAACGAAATAGAGAGAGCAAGTGAGAGAGAGATAGGCTATAAAAAGAGCCGGGGTGACATCAAAAGCCCCTCTCAAGCCGTTCAAAGTTGCACTAAGATTGGGGAAAGGGGGTTTAAAACAGCCCAACGACCAGGGAACATTAAAGAGTCGATTTAAAAACTAGACATTGAAATGCAGAAAGCCTGCTCATGTGTGGACTTGGGGTCAAGTAACGGAGGGATTATATGGTTCTTCATAATAATATTAATTAAACAATTTACATGCTAATAAGGTAACAATTATCGGAGCTTCTGGTGAAAGATTCAGGTTATTACAACACGCCAATCCCAGGGCTACGGGGTCACACGCAGAACAGCAGAGAGAAATCTCAACTCAAATTAACATTCTGTCAGCTCCAGAAATTGGATAAATAAAGTCGAATTAATTCACAGTAATGGAAGAGGGAGGGGGAGGCACTTATTCAACCAGCTCTGATTACCATTCAGTATTCACCAGCACGCGGGTGGCTTTCTGTCAAGAAATTTAACACAAAATGAAGCAGTCACCGCCTCAGGCAAGATTTGGCCCCTCCGACACCGTTTACAATTTATATGTATAATCTTTCTCTCCCCTCTCTCTCCCGCCCCTCTCTCTCGTTTCCCCAAAGATGTCCACCTGGACACCCAGTTGCTTCTGGCCTATGTCATGATTGTAAATTTCAAAACCTTGTATTTTCCTATAGGCCTAGTAAAAGGCAATAGTAAAAATCGAGCACCATTTCCCCCTGCACTAGGACCCTTAACTGGATAGGACAACTTTAAATCTTTGCATATTGGTCAATATTTTTTACATTTGTGCTTCAGCTTCACTAAAATGGCTTGATAGTATTGCTCACTGGAAGCTTGCAGTTAGCTGTGTCCCTTGGTTTCAATAGAGAAAACTAACAGAATAAAGTGTACACACAATTGTGTCTGGAAGAGAACAATAACCAACAAAGTCTCACAATGTCAAAATAAGTCATTATGGGTTCTATCCCAATAAATGTTTTTCAGTCAGAACCCTTTTATCATCTCTTAAAAATGCCTGGCTACACATGGAATGATTTGTTTGTTTGTTCTCAAAGGGATCGACATCAGTGTTTTTGCCTAACCATGCATAGATCGAAATAATTACAAGGGTTCTATCTGGCAACATTTTTATCAAGAGTGTGCATTATAAATTGAAAAATAAATAGCAGTATTCTGTGTTTATTGGCTTACTGTCATAAGTAAATTCAAGTAAACATAAAAAGGATTACACCAGAAGTTTTTATAACAAAGAGCCATTAAGGGTTTACCAAAGAACCAAAGCTCTGTTGATTATAATATCTTTGGCTTATCCCTGCTATCTGAGGGCCTACAGACTCCATGTAGGCAATCCCCTTGTTATTATTCCGAAGGCCAATAAATCACTCTCTTAGTCCATATAGTTTGACCACACACTCTAAATAAAACAAGGTTATACTAAGCTCCTTTAAGGGTTCTTCAGTTGGTCCCTGTATGAGGTTCTTTAGGTGTGATCTTGTATCCTTTCTCAGGGATTATTTTGGATAAGAATGGAAAATAAGTACCTTCTCTTACTGTCTATTCTATGCATCAGAATCTGGAAAAACTGTATGATTCCAATTTCATGGTTGCTCTGCTTGATACTCTAACCAACTGAGCTACACCGGATGATTGGTTGTTACAAGGTTTCTTAAACAGTACATGGTGGAGCAATAATGGTGGTGGACTTATACCACTAGGGCCCACTAACTCCATTTTGCTTGTGTTTTTTTTTTTATTATTATTATCATTGTTATTAGCTAACCTCTGAGACTGCACTGACCACACATAAGAATAATTCTGAAAGACGAAACTAAAACAAAGAAAGGTCAAGCATGTTATCATCTTTTAGTCAATTACTTTCAAGAAACCTATGAACAATTTTTCTTTTCCAAAATTGGCTCTTCAGATTTAAAAAATTTCTAGGCAGAACCATGCCACCTAGCCAAGGCTGTATGTCTGTTATGCATCTTTTTCTAGCAGAAAACCACTGCAGGACACTGGGAAGTGTTGGGATGTAGTACTTTGGTGCAATGAGGTAAAAAAGTCCTGTGAATGCATTTTATATCCAAGACTTTTCACCCATCATTCAAAGGAAAGGCACAACGCTTTTCTGTGTAAATGTTTTCAACCTGAAGTGCCACAAACAGTTGCAGAAAAAAGGTGGAGCATGTTGACTAAAGGCGTGGCCACATCCTCTCCCTGAAACAACTGAAAGAAGGCCACTGGACACAAGGCATAAGAATCATTTTGAAACCCTTATTTTTACACTTCAAAGAATCTGACGTCTGTATAATACACATCCTAAGTCCATGTAGATGTGTTGTGTTCATGTCTGTATGCAGTGTTATTTCATATGCATCCATCAGCATATTCTCACATCTGTTCAAGCTAAGGCCCAAGACTTGGATCCATTTTCAACCTAATTTGGTGCATGGCATTCGTGAGCCTGTTCTCATATCAAATTTGTACTTATAGTTACGAAACGTAATGCACTGTAATTTCATATGATATTCTATGAATTGAGTGAAACAGGAGGCAGAGCTCACATGACTGAAACGTGGTACCCTAACTTTAAGTTGTGTAACCTTAACCAAAGTTTTAGTTGACTAACCCTAACCTTAACCTCAGTTGTTCTGGCACTATGATAGGTTATGCGGCTGGCCATGCAAACGTATAATACGAATCAATGCGTAGGTGTAGTACAAATCAAGGGTGGAAACATTTTTCGCAAGATATCATAGGAACGTTGAATGAGAACATGTTGCAATATTGATTGACTTAAATAAACCTGCTAGCCTCATGAGCTAGATGATGTTGATCACTATCTTTTGGGGTGCTTCTGTTAATGATGGAAGAGAATAAGGGATGGTGTTATATGCACTTAAAGAAAAATAAAATGCCTGCACATGTTCTCCTCTTTGACTGACAAGTTAGCAAAATGTTTGCAGTAGCTACAAGCTATAGGCAAGCAAGCCCCCAAGCATGCCAGTCATGCTTTCTTGGTATGGGAGAGATCAGGTTGTCAAACTCCATTGGGAATTCAGGCAGTTTAAGGTTGCCTTGCTTATCAGTAAATATGCCTCCTAGAACATGACACTGGTCAATTCAGCATACATACAAGCAGCACTTGCAATGTCAACTTTTAATGTCAATTATATAATATACGAGATCCGTGTTTTTATTTTTTTTTATTTTGGCTATATCTTTGGTGATAAGCAGTCACTGTTGTGATGTTTTTTCACTGTGCTTCCCAGAGATCACCTGGCAATCACACAATATCGCCAGTAGGTGACGTCTTTTTCCTTGAATTTTCTGAAGTTTGAGTTTGTGTAAGTCCTACTGGACATTTCTTTGGGTAGCTATCGCTATTCATGCTAACTACCCAGTTCTCATTTTATTTAATCCAAACAAACCACTGTTGCTGCTGGAGGAAAAATAAAACCCATGACTTCCTGTGCTGCAGAGGAATTTGCCCGGGAAAGAACTACCCGACTCCAAATATTTAGAACAGTAAATGTAGCAAATGTAAAATAATTAATAAACTGGGTATAGATTGAATCACTATTGTCAATCTGTGATAAGACATAGCAATATATGAAAATGTCAAAGATTTTCACTTTAAAGTGAGTTGCACTATACTCTCTACTTCCCCCTACTGTGTATTTTGGTGAATAAAGAACAGTTAAAAGTTGAAAAGTATTCCTCATAATTGCACTGGGGCAACCTGTAGCACTTAAGTCTGCCTTTTAAAGAGAACCCATAGTAGAACATTGAATTCTTGGCCAGTAGCGTCAAGCTTATATTTAACCCACTTTTCTCACCATCTTCATGCAACTAAACATCAGTGTAAGCTGTTCAGGTGAAAAATCGACATAATGATGCGGAAGTTTGGCTTCGGTAGGACTACTAACACATTGGATGTGGAAGGGGGGGTGGGGGTGGGGGGTCTCGTGCCTGGGAGATCGAGGAAGGCTTGTAGTTTAAAATGCGATGTGACAGCTCAGGAAAGGGGGATGATAAAGGCGCTGTTATTGGATCAATCTGGCCCTCAATGCCCCTGTAAAACATCACTTACACACATACACACGCGCGCGCACACACGCATACAGAGAGAGAGAGAGAGAGAGAGAGAGAGAGAGAGAGAGAGAGAGAGAGCGAGCGAGAGAGAGAGAGTCATTGTTTTTTTTAAGTTACAATAAATGTGTGTTTTCTCATTAAAAAAAAGCAGAAAACATGTACTATGTTCCTGAGAATTTAATGGAGTAGGCCTATCAATCACTTGGCTGTTTCCACGCACCCAGCTTAGCCTCGTCCTCATTGTTTTGACAGGGCTGAATTAAAGGACGACGCCAGGTGTAATTAGCGATCGATCTGGAAAAAATACGCTCTCTCTCTCTCTCTCGCTCGCTCTCTCTCTTCCGTTTCTCCATTAACCGCGCCTCTGACGTCACAGGGCGATTAACGTTTCTTATTGGTCCCGCGAGCAGATGGAGCAGTCCTAATGAGCTGGCTCGCGGAGAGAAAGAGCAGGGTTGACATCTCGGCTGGACCGTAAACGTAAAAAACCTCGCAGTCTGCTCTCGGCTGCTTCACTATAGGCTACGCCGTTACCGCGGAAGACGTTGTTTGGGTTCCCGTCTCTCCCCCTCCATCTTCACCTCTTCCTCCTCCTCATCGCTTCTTCCTCCTCTCTCTTACTTTTTGACTGCATGTTCAGCCACACTCCCTCCCTCTGCATCTTCACTTCGGCCCCGCCGCAGCCCGGGCGAGCATGGACAGCCGGGTACTCGAGCATCCTCACGCCCAGTTCGGAGGCGCCTTGGGCGGGCTGGTCGGCTTCCCGTACCCCCTCGGTCCTCATCACCACCACCATCACCACCACGTCTACGAGCTCGCCAGCGGCCATCAGCTGCAGTCCGCGGCCGTCCCCTTCTCTATAGACGGATTACTTAACGGTTCCTGCTCGGCCTCGGTGGTCAGCTCCAACGCGCTCCTCTCGTCCGACAGTCAGCAGTACAAACTCTCAGGTAGGCCTATGTTTGATTGGGTCTTTTTTTCATATGGTTTTATGTCTCATAAATAGATCTACTGTGGAAACATTGTATGGTTATGGGTAGTGTGGTGAATGCAATTAGGCTACAGCAAAATAATGGTCATCTGAAGTGGACTTATTTAGGCCGAAATCATTGTATTTGATATATCTAAATATATTCTGAGGAGAGAGTCAGTCTGTAAAGAAACCCACGCTGTTCCAAAGTTTTTGGGTTGGTAAATTATTTTAAAAAAAAGTTCAGTGTGCAGGCTCATTCTTTAACTTGACAACCTACCGTAGGCTAAAACAACGGTAACACAGCTTGTCATCAAGCTTTGTTAAACTGATGTTAACGTTTCTTGGCTATTTCTTGCTTAAACGACTGGCCATTGAATTTCGAAAATACTGGGCATCTCAAATACATTTATTGCGTATAGGCCTAGATTCAGTGACGTGATTTAACAACATTTACCAGTAACAAATTATTAAAACAATGGTCGAACTCATACATTTTACACTAAATGGATGCTGCCTTTTTAAAAGTAAATTCTGTCGTGGTCCTGGCTCCTGAACATGTTGTTGTAGTATGAATCGTCCCATGCACATGTCTTTGACAGCTTCTCTCTCTCTCTCTCTGCCCCCCTCTCTCTCACTCTCTCTCTCTCTCTCTCTCTCTCTCTCTCTCTCACACACACACACACACACACACACACACATACACCTCTGTAGATTCTGGGGAGCCGGATAAGGACAGTCCTGGTTGTAAACGAAGACGCACGAGGACGAATTTCACCGGGTGGCAGCTCGAGGAGCTTGAGAAGGCTTTTAACGAGAGTCACTATCCGGATGTGTTCATGCGGGAGGCGCTCGCCCTCAGGCTTGACCTCGTGGAGTCGAGGGTTCAGGTAAAGACCTGGAAAAACAAGTCAAATATTGCAAAACATGAATTAATTAATTTCTTTAGTGGTTTAGATATTTTCCCGGTTGGTGTTTAGCTATTTTCTTGATTTTTCGATTAAATTGAACATTACTTCTCATCCCATCTCAAAATCCACAGTCTGTCTAATGGGGATTGGCTGTCTACCACAGAGGGGCATTTGTTTTGTGATGGTCCGTGAAGGCCTACCCCATACTGAGATAGCTATTTGTCAATTATCAAAGCATCAATAAAGGGTCTCTTTTGAATTATGCATGGAGGCAACCTATTGATTTAGGGGTTAATAAAAACAGGGCTATTTACTGAGCAAACCCACGGATGAAAATGACAAATAGTCCTTTCCTTCTGCGCTCAGTTTTTTTATACTTCAATTATTTGACAGTTAATTCAGTCTTTTTTTTTTTTTGAAAGAGAGGGAGAGGGAGAACTTAGAACATTCTATATAATTTTTATAATTATTATCATTATTATTAGCCTATTATTATTATTATTATTATTATTATTATTATTATTATATAGCCTACATTATTTTGCTTATTTGTAACATCATATTCAATGATTGTGTATAATGATTATGATGATGATGATAATTCATTACTTAGCGTCTATACTTGAATAAATGGAAAAAGGCACAAAGTGATAATGAAAATATGAAATGCGAATATGATGTGTATGATAAGATCAGTTAGGCTAGTAGTAGCAGTACAATCCATAATAATAATAATAATAATAATAATAATAATAATAATAATATTAGCCTAATAATAATAATAATAATAATAAAATAGCCTAATAAGCTAAATAAACAAGTTCTACTACTACTACTACTACCTACTAGTGCTAATAACAATAATAATAATAATGATAATAATAATTTTAGACTAATAATTATAATATGCTAATAATAGGCTGCTACTACTACTACTACTACTACTACTACTACTAATATGCTAATATTACTATTACTACTACTAGGCTACTACTACTACTACTACTACTACCAATAATAATAATCGAACAGCAAATGTCAAACAGCACGGAACAGATGGGGAGGATGTCGATTATGAACAATGACTCGCACGGAGCAAAACATAATAATTATGTTCCAGGACACATTGTAGCAGCACTCCCTTTGACCTTTAGATTGTACATTTTCTTACAGGACATAAAGAGCTGCAGACTGCATCAATGTAAAACAAAAAGTTACAAGTAAAGAACATGGGATACCTCGCCTTGATCAAGCCTGCTGGATTGTTACTATAATAATAATGCTGATAATGATAATAATAAGAATAATAATAAGAATAATGCGAATAATAGTAATATTAGTAATAATAATAACATAATTGCTAAAAATTCATGCTTTGTTAATACGTAATAGTAAGGTTGTGTGTTCTCTCTTTATAGGCAAATGTAGCTTGTTAGTTGTAGGCCTATCTGTGTTTTGTTTTGTTTTTATTTTTTTTATTTCACGTATTTTCTTTTATTTTTTTAAGCATGCTATATAAAACTCGCATGCATGGCTGGATAGAGTGAAAGGGGGCAAGAAGGAGAGCTTGCCGTCCCTGTATCTTGTTTGGGGATTTCGCTCCTAAACCTCAGATTATTGTTCCCTCAAGCTGCTTAGCGCTCCTTTATCGCCAGGTTTGTGAGGGAAAGATATACCCAACATTAACAATTCATAAGAAGCACCATTGTAGCACATGATGTTGGTGTCCCGTCGTTATTATGCAGGGTTCGCGGATCCTACTTCTGCATGCTAAACTCCCGGCGTTATCAGCGCCGAACATGCGGCCCTGAGCGCGCCTAGAGGCCGGGCGGTGAGAGCTCTCAGGCGGGGGAGTCTCCCTCTCTTGGCTCGGTGCGGAGGGAGGAGAGTGGAGAATTGCCGTGCAAGTGTTTAGCCCATATGAGCAGGAGGCTGGGTGCGAAAGAGTAAATTGAGAGGGGATATGCCTGATTTAGCTACGGTAGAATTAAACGTAATTGGGAGAATTGCCTATTACACAAACTCAATTGCCAATTAAAACCAGCGCATCTGTGTATCTGTTGGTCCATGGTTGTGACCTATTAGCCTATACTCTTTAAGCTGCTACTAAATAAAGGAGAGAAAGAGAGAAGAGAGAGATTAGACTTGTTTCAGGGCCTTGTGGAATTTTCCAGCAGCAAGTCCAGTTTGTATTTGGAGACAATATGGCTTTAGACTGGTCTGATAATAACTTTGATAGTACTGTCATGGCAGGTGTCAGGTCTGTTCTTGTCTGTAGTCTAGAAACACATGCTATGACATTATATGTATAGCCTACTTCAGCTGAAGAGCTATGTATTGAAGTGGGCATCTAGCCTTACAGGTACAGCATTAGATGAAAGGATGCCCTGTTTGATCATTATAGGCCCAACAAATATGAAACAAATGGGAAATATTTTTAACCAATCTATGGCCTGTATACTGTAATAAAGATAGTTTTAACATAGACCTTACTTTCAAACAAAATTCAACTCATGTGCCAATTTTCCACCTGTGTGCATGTGTGTATTTTGTGTGTGTGTGTGTGTGTGTGTGTGTGTGCGTATGTGTAGGTTTGGTTCCAAAATCGACGTGCTAAATGGAGAAAAAAGGAGAACACAAAGAAAGGGCCAGGGCGGCCTGCTCACAACTCCCACCCAACCACATGCAGCGGCGAGCCCATGGACCCTGAGGAGATTGCACGCAGGGAGCGTGAGCGGGCTGAAAAGAAGAAACGCAAACAGGAGCGGAAGCTGCTGAGGTCGCAGAACAAACTCCTCCCCAGTGACACCTTTCACACACCTGGAGGTTCAGACAGCGACAGTGGGGTGTCCCAGTTCACTGACAGTGAGCAGTCTTCAACCACTAACGGGACTATTCACATGGAGCTGCCAGCATCGAAAGGCGGAGGAGGACACCAAACTGAATCCAGCTGTGACCAAACGCGACCTGACTTCAGCCAACTTCAAAACCACCAAAACCAAAGAACCACAGGAGAGTCGGAGCAGGTCTCTCCAGGCAGCATGCACAGCTCCGGCCTCGGGGGTCCGAGGACCTCCGCCCTGCAGAAACGGAATCCTTTCAGTGTGGAGAGCCTCCTCTCTGATGCCACTCCTAGACGGAAATCCCAGCTGGACTTTCCCTCACTGCCCAATCAGAGGACGCTGGTAGGAAAAGGTCACTTCTTGCTTTACCCTATTACCCATCAGCCCTTGGGCTTCATAGTACCCCAAACAGCCCTGAAGGCCGCACCTTGTCAGGACAACAGCATGAACAGGCTGAACCTGGGACAAAGGTGCGTGTCAAGCGAAGGGAGCCCCGCTTCCTCTGGCCTCTCGAGCTTCGTCAGTGTCAGCAGGCCTAACTCAAACTCGGATCATACGGAGCCTAATAAGCATCACGACCACAATCAGATTAGCAATAGGGTGGATGGGACAGAGATGGAGGAGTGTGATAGCTGTAGTAATGGAAGATTCCCTGTTTCCCCGCCACACAACAATGTGGTTCAAACAACTCTGGCGAGACTGAGCACAACCCAGTCCAGTGACAGTAGCGAGGAAAGGAGTTTTAAAGTTCAAGTGGAAGCAGCCGCTAATGGCTGCCAAGCTGCTGAGCTCTGTGCAAAAGAGAAGGGCGCAAGAGAGGAGCTCGCATCTCCGGACCTCTCCGAGTGTCTCGAGACAAACACAGACTGTCAAGCAACACCCGCAACAGATGGAGAGGATGTCGATATGGACTAACACTTGCAAGGAGCAAACATAAACAAAGAAGGACCAGGAACACCGCTCAGACTATTCAAACATTCCCAAAGCTCTGCTGAGACACTCTAAAACATATCAGGAATCAGGAGACTCGATTCTCATCTATTTTTTAATCATAATGTCTGATCAATCCAGATGGCCCAAATGCTGTGGCTATCCTCATATTTGGGCTGTAGGCCTAGACCTTTAGAAGCAGGTTCTTTCTCTCTTTTTTGATGGTGACCAACTTGTAACGAAAACTAGGCTACAATGAACATCTTACATACAACAAAAATCCTCAGATATTGTAAAAACAAGAAAATGATATTTATATGTAAACATTTTGATAAATAAAGTTATTGTTTAAATGGAATCACTGTCTTTCCAGGGCCATATTGAGGAAAAAAGGAGGTTGCTGTGTGGTAGAATCTTGGATCATGGCGGCAGGAGTTTGTCGTTTTACAGCAGATAAATCCCTCTTTCTCTATGTAGTGAGCTGGAGCCGGGGCTCAAGTCCGTCTGGCTGTTTGTATTTATTGCTTTAACAAATTTATTCATTTGAAAGGCCGAGCTGGAATGAGGTTAGTGGCCGCGGGCTATAGGACCCTGCGCCTCCTGCTGAGTTTTGATATGAAAGTAATTATTTTCCCACTGGCTGCCGCGGGTCTCGAGGCAGTTTTTTTTCTTTCAGCCCAAAGGGTTATTAGACATTACCGATTTCTAGTGATATGGAATCACATAAACTTCCTACAATAATAGAATTAGCATGAAAGGCAGGGGTGTCAAATTGAAATGGGAAAATAATAGCCCCGCCAGCTGCACTGTGTGTGTGTGTGTGTGTGTGTGTGTGTGCACGTGTGAGTGAGCGAGTGTGCGCGTGTGTGCGTGAGTGTGCATAGGCTATTGAACGGGAGGAGGAGGATGAGATGGTGGTAGATTCGTGGGGCGGAATTTTCATGAGCTGCCTCGGTTGTCAGACGGCCCTTGTAGTCGGCTATATTAAGATAGATGTTCGATGATATCCCTCATTGTTCTGTCGCTTATATTGATGTTGCTGCGTTATCGCCCTATTGATCATGTGTCGCACATAATAGGACAGGCGCGCGCCCGCCTGCCTGCGCCTTTTTACAAAAGCGCCTGGGCCCCTCGTCATTTGTTCTAATAGGGCTGCGCGTCCCTCGGGGGAGAGAGATAAAGATATAGGAGAGAGAGAGCGAGAGGGAGAGAGAGGGAGAGATAGGGAGAGAGAGAGAGAGCGAGAGAGAGAGAGAGAGAGAGAGAGAGAGAAAGAGAGAGAGAAAATGATGTGCCAAGCTAATTTTGCAAAATTTGGCCAGTTGTAGGCTAAACTCACAAAAGCAAGAGGGAGGTAAAGAGAGGTGAGAGAAAGTGAAGAATGGGCGAATTAGAGATGTTTAGGGACAGAAGAGGAGACAAATGTGCGTTTCCTTTTAAATTTGCAGGTGTGTGTGTGTAGCCTTTGTGTGTGCGTGCGTGTACGTGCGCGGATGAGTGGGTGTATGTGTGCGCGCGTCCGTTTAGGAAAGTGTGTTTAGCTTATGAAGTGTAAACGCCACCAATTCCCTGGAAATTGAAATCCCAATTATTAAAACCATTAATTCTGGCGAGGCTGTGCACGGAGGAGCCGTGTTGACAGCCCGGCTAAATATCCCTGATCCCTCCCGGTCACCTCGCCTTTATTTGCAAATAAATTGAGGGGGATCCGAGGGACAGAGCTTTACTTTGCTGCGCCGACCTAAAATGAATTTCCGTGCCTGAGTCCCTTTAATAATATTTACATAATTTTCGCTCAGTGACTCTGCTATTTGCGCTGTAGGAAGCGGGGGGCTTATAGGAAAATAATTAGAGTAGAGGACGAGGAGGGAGCGAGAGTGGAAGCGAGTGAAAAACAGCAGGAGAGAGAAAGGAGAGAGAGAGAGAGAGAGAGAGAGAGAGAGAGAGAGAGAGAGAGAGAGAGAGAGCTGGATGGGTTAAGACCGAAGCTGAACACTAAATTCCCAGACAGCTAAAATCAATGAAAGTAATAACCCTATTATTTAATTCATAAGGACATTATTTTCCCATAAGGCCTTAGGAAACGTCCCCTTCGACCGAAACAATCACATTAAATCGTTCATTCCGCGTGTGCTGTGTGAAATTTCTACTTTTATTCCTTTTTGGAGAAAACGCTTTATTATAATCGGTTAGTTTCAAGAGGGCGATTAATTAGAAAATATAGGTTTGATCTCTCCTCAGCAAGGCTCTTATAGTGGTGTGTGTGTGTGTGTGTGTGTGTGTGTGCGTGTGTGTGTGTGTGTGTGTGTGTGTGTGCGTGCGTGCGTGCGCGTGTATAGAGACGTGCAAAAAATGCCTAAAAATGTGTCTTTTCACAAAATTATAAATAGCCTACTCATTCAAAAAATGTAAAACTACATTGCAAAATACCAGTCGCACCAAATGTGGGCTCTGAAGTTGCATGTAACATTACACAGCCTATTGTCAGAATCATCCATGAGCCAATAAAACCCGTTGTCAGCGAGCAAAGTTAAAAACTGTGAACAAAAGAGTGAATTTAACAGATTATGTTAAGTTAATTTTCAAGCGTCTCACTACCCAGAATACCTCTGTTCTTTTGGACGTTTTAGGCTCAGGCCTTATAATCAGGGATAATGAGTTCACACACCTAAATGTGTTTATGGTGTCATTTCATTTGGAAATCTTTGTGTTGATCTTTATAACATCACAGTATGAGTAACCCATACCTTTACTTAAATAATAGGTTACTGAAAAGATTATTGTCTCTCTCCTATCGCGTTATCTTGTTCATCAAGTGAATATAGACGATTTCCGTGGTTTTCGCTGCATTTGTTTACACGGCCGATGTGATCAATTTTCTTTTCATTATTATTGAATAATGTCATGAGCTTAATATCACAACAATGAGCCACTCTTTCATCACAAAATAGGTTCTGAAAATGCCATTTCCCCAAGTGTGTGTGTGTGTGTGTGTGTGTGTGTTAATGTTGGAAAGTTTTAAATACAATGATGCCCTCAAAATAGCCCATGATTAGACAAAAAAAAATCTAAAACAAGCAAGTCAGGCCTAAATATGTGTTTTAAATTCAGTGGAAATGTAGGCCTACTGCCCCCCGTCCGTCCATCTATCTATCTATCTATCTATGAAAAACATTCTTCTCAAGGTAGAATAATACAAAATAGCTGAAACATAAGTGAAGAAGTGAAGAGAGAGAGAGAGAGAGAGAGAGAGAGAGAGAGAGAGAGAGAGAGAGAGAGAGAGAGAGAAGAGAGAGAGAGAGAGAGAGAGAGAGAGAGAGATGGAGGTTTTGGTGGCACCAAGGCAAACGACCAATCGATCAAGCCGACTCTGGACCGGGCAGCCCTCCCGTTGTGGCCGTGCCGCTCATGCATCACACTTTATGAATTCAATTTCAACCGGGAGAAATTTTCAATTTGAACGCGCGATCATTACGGCGTGGGGGATAGCGTAAATTGTTTTTGCTCTATTATGCATTCGGACGCCATCATTTTTCTTTCTAATTACCGAGGTGTCAGTGCGGCCTGTCACCCGGGCGCTGATTTTCAATTTAACTGATCATCATACATTCATTTTCCCATTTGATAAATCTGCTATCTAGACGCGCCCGCCATGCCCGGAATATTAAGCGGCGCTGGGGCGCAGTAATAGGGGGATGTGTATGCGGCAATGAGCGCGGATCAGCCAGCTAATTTAGCACCTTCCACATTCCCCGTCTCCATCCCCCATTTCCAATTCTCAAGAGGAGCGCAGAAAAAGAGAGGAGAGGAGAGGAGAGGAGAGGAGAGGAGAGGAGAGGAGAGCCCAATGGCTGCCTATAACCTCGAAAAGCGACAGAGCCCCGAGGACAGAAAGAATCAGAGGAAGATTGGGGGAAGAGAGAGAGAGAGAGAGAGAGAGAGAGAGAGAGGTCTCCAAACCGCATTGTTTTCTCTTACGCAATTTTCAAATTAGAATAGCAAGCTTAATTAACGCTAATTGAGTTCTTCAATACGTGTTATTTTTATTTAATAGAAACAAATTTGCACAATTAATTATCAACGTAATTTCAAGAACCTAATTTACAACCCTCCTCACCCCCACTACCTCTCTCTCTCTCTCTCTCTCTCTCTCTCTCTCTCTCTCTCTCTCTCTCTCTCACCACCCTTGCTCCGCCACACAGCTGAGAGGAGTAAATTAGCAGCTTTTGTCATTAGGTTTAGGCGTCTGTTCCCTTTGATCCAGACTACATGGGCCTACAGCCAGCATCAAAAATCAAGGATTCTCTGTTAGACCTACTTGACTTCGGAGATGGTGATATGCCCAGTAAGACACATCTAACAGGAAACACCCGACGGGGCCTTTTGAGGAAAATGATTTTTAACGTGGGCCTACTAAGTTGACAAGGTTTTATAACCCTCCTAAAAGAAAATCCATAATCCCATAGCAGTCACTTTTAACGAAAGATTTTTTTTTTTTTACATTTGGCTGCAAAAAATCACTAGGCAACTCACAACATCTTATATTGTTAAGTGTCAACAATGTATTGTAAATCGCCTTACTAACTTACTACTTACTCGCCTAACTAAACGTATAATGTCTGGTTGAGTTTCATGTTATTAAAACTGATAGGCCTGACATTCACGAAACTAACCCATATCACATTTAGGTTAAAATAAAATAAAGTTATGTTGTGCATCATAGGCTACATTACATTTTAATTTGAATCACTTCACTCCTTATTGGTCAATTTTAAACACTCATTTACTAAGCCATTTCAAATCAAATTGTGCCAATCATTAGGAGAATCTTAATTCAGTCAAACATAATTTAAAGTATTGGACAACTAACAAGTAAACTGTCAGTCCAACTTTAGGCTTTTCCCACACAATCAGGAAACTATAGGTCTGTAGTTTATTTTTAGTTGCAGTTATAGCTGCTTTATTAGACTATTATTATTATTATTATTTTCGCAAAACCCTTTTTCGTGTTTGTAGATGCTGCAAGACACATAATAAGCTTACCTTGTCGAAATGGCAATAAGTAGAGACAGAGTTGGAGGGGGGTAGTGTGTTGCACTGTAATGAACGTTTATAGGCACAAAGCAGCGTTGGTTTTGTCGTGTTCTTTGTTTCATTAGCCCAGTGGTTGTAATAAATGCCAACGAGCCAACGGGATAGATTTTAATTAAGTCGGTGAGAGATGAGTGGAGTGACACAGAAAGCAGGCAGGGCGGGAGATGGAAGTGGAGGGGGACAGCTTTTCAATAAATCGGTTCGCTCAGGGGTTAGTCGGTGATTTCCTCGGCAAAGTGTTGAGGCCGAGCGGACTCGCAGTAATTTGGTTGATAAATCAGCGGCGTTAGGGGCATGAAGCTTGCCGGTCGACCGGTTGGTTCTGTGTGTGATTTATGTGTTACCCGGGGGTCGTACACAAGCCCATGACAGTCCAGGATGAATTAACCAGGATCCAGCGCGCTCTTAATGAGCGGGTATTATTTCGCACACACCCTCCGCCCTCCTGAAAAAAAATGAGTGTGAAAAACGAGCCTGGCATACGACCCCCTCCACTGTGCCATCCCCGAGGTGTCGCATTGATTCAGCATCAGAGACTAAAACACAGAGTGAGTGAGGGAGATAGAGAGAGAGAGAGAGAGAGAGAGAGAGAGAGAGAGAGAGAGAGAGAGGCAGAGAGGGAGAGACAGACAGAGAGACAGACAGAGACAGAGAGACAGAGACAGAGATGGGGTCTAAATTGCCTCTTTATCAGGAAAAGAGGAAGAGAAAATGTTCAATAAAGGTCTACCACCAATTGATTGGGGTTAACTGAACCATACAGACATACATAAAGACATACAGACTAGGCTATTTATTGACAAAAGATTCAAATACACAAATTCAAAACAAAAAGTGCTATCACTATGGTGATATAGGACTTCCTTTTGGCCCTTTTGCCTGACTGCTCTCTGGGAAAGCAACATTGTGACTCCATAAAAAGGGTCATACATTGCACCTGTGGTTCTCTGAGGTGAACATTTAAATTAAAATATTACCACCTAGCCTAACTTTCTCGACTCAGCAATAGTACAACATAAAAATGCAGGTCATATTTGAAAGCAAGGGTGATTTATTGAGCCACAGCAAAAAGTTTTCAAATATATAATTGGTTAGCTATGTCTCCTTAGTTGCTGGCTGGCTGCCAAAGTAATGCATATGTCTACATGTAAATCCAACCAAGAAGAGGTCAATCAATGCTGACTCAGCTTTTTCAGCCCAGATGCTATAGACTAGTTGAATGGCCTAACCTGAGAATTGGCTTAATGCTAAATTCATGACCAACTTCACACACAATTTCAAGACAGTTCTTGAAAAACTTACAAGGGTTTCCCAAAGGTTTTTGTCAAGAGAAATCTTCAGGAGGCACTTGAAGATCTACATTAAAAACTCTTATAAACAGTGTGTTATATTTTTTAACCATATTTCTATACCAGTTATGGACATATTTTATACCAGTGTTAAAAATAAATAATACAATAAATAATAATAAAATACGTGTCTCCTGATCACTTTTATCAGGATACAGGGTATAGGGCCTGTGCTTTGGACTGACAGAGACTGAAAACTTCTGCTGGACAGGTTTCTCTGCAACGTCACAACCAAATTGCACGTGCAGACCTGAGGTGAGGGAATACAATCAGATATTTTCTTTCTTTCCTCCGTTTTCATTGTGTGTGCCCTTTGGCAAAATCATGTAGTAGTAGTAGTCTATGTTCATTTATGTTCCTAACGCTCACTGTCTTAGTGTTAGTCATTTCACGTTTAGGTCTATTTATCCATGCTTTTTGTCACAATGTAATACGTTGGCATTGTTGGTAATGTTGGCATTTTGAGCTATTGATATTACTGTATTGTAGTTGTACGCACCTAGCAATGCTAACATAAAGAGGTGTACAACTTGTTAAATGGTAGCGTATCTTTGCAAAGATAAAGGTAAAAAATACAAGGGTGTATGCTTAACACAAGGGTCACATCTCTGATAGAATTTCTCCACATCTCTCCTACATGAGCTCCAGCAGAGCAACTGACCAACCCTTCTGAGAGTCTTGTTGACCCCAAAATGTCCATGGTGTGAGTGCAGCACCTCCTTCTGCCAGCACTTAGGCATCACTAACCTAACCTCTCACGCCCTGTGACTGGCTCCTTCCAGCATCTCCAGAGCGTTCCATCTGAGAGGGCCAGGCTGTTCCACTGTGACTACAACCTGCTCAGGGAGGGGATAGCAGCATCTATCTTTGACCATGCCGAGCGCAGTCCTGCTTCCAACCACTCAAGCACCTTCTTCAGCTCTGGGTCTTCCTGTTGCTCTTCAGCCCCTTACAGCCTCTGTCCCTGGTGTCTGCAAAACTATGGTGTTTACACTCAGCCATGCAGGGTCTGCATTCTCGTGACTGTCCCCCTTTGTGTGAGCAATGGAGAAATTTTACTGTTGCAATTGTTCAATCGTGCAATGAAGCGTTGGTAATAGGAGGACAAGCCCAAGAAAGATCCAGCTCTGAGAGCTTTGTTGGGATCGCCCAGTCCTAGACAGCAGCAACCTTCTCCTCTTCAGTGCTAAGTCCCCTCACACTCACTCGGTGGCCTTCTGCATCATTTTGCCCTTTTCTGGGTTCAACTTGAATTTTAGAAAGTGCCAGTCAAAGTGCAGTCAACTCTTTGTTTGACATTGTCAAGGTATACCTGGTGGTTTGGGGACAGTACCTCAGCCAGAACCCTCTCCATGAGCCTCTCAAATGTGGCCAGAGCATTACACAGCCCAAAAGGCAGAACTGCCATAACACCGAGCCTGTTGTGAAGGCTGTTTTCGGTCAGGCCTTCTCCAACAACAGCACTTGCCAGTAACCAAGGGAGCAGAACCAGTCAGAGCCCCTGATTATATCCAGTGCTTCAGCAACCCATAGCATTGGGTACAAGTCCTTCACTGTGACATCATTGAGTGGTCTGAATCTATATCTCCAATTATTGTTACAGTTTCCTTTGGCACCATCACCACAGATGACACCCATAAGCTGGTTGAAGTCTCTATGCCTCCAGTTGCCCTCATGTCTTTCACACACTGTTCAACTGCTGCTTGCCTGTTTAAGGGTGTGTGGTGTGGATGTTGTCTAATAGGGTGAATTGTGCTGCTGTCAATCTCATGATGCGTTAGGTTGGTTCGGCTCAATTCAGTTGGGGAGGTGCTTTTTAGACATTTTTAATGTTTATCTTAATGTGTATTCTATGCATTAGCCAATAATTAATACAGGCTTTTTACTTTTTGTATGGGAAGAATGCCTTGGATACATTTTTTTCTGCCGAAACATTTAAAGACTGTTCTAAAAAAACATCTGTCCTGTGGAGTATAAGAGATATATAGAATTGTGAGACAGTGGCATGGAGGCTGATTTGTGGGTCCATGTTGTTTATAGTGTCACAGCACTGATTTTCACCAAGAGAAAAGACAAAGACTTAGCAACCACTCCTGTTTGTGTGTTATTTTTAGTACCCCCTGTGTAGTTGCAGTTTAGAGAATGTGTATGATGCTTCACTGTGACCTTTTGCAGGTGCTGCAGACCCTGCGTGCAGCTCTACTGACAGTTTGCACTGAAGCATGAATTGTGCTAAACTCTCCTGCCAGATCACTTCCTCATCAGTTTGCAACTTTATGACTTCAAATACAAAAGTGCTGAATTGTAGGCTAATCTATGACAGTCATCATGAATCTGTTTATATTAATAAGATGCTGATTTTACTCTTAGGTTTGACTTTCTTATGGAATAGGCCTTATTGACTTAAATGTATAAAACAATATCATAATTATCAGTATTATCCTACATCTGCAGTAGAGGTCCACAGCCCATCCATGTTCAGTCTATACAATTTGAGCACAAGTAGCCAAGAAAAGAGGTTGATATATGTAAATGCAAAAATTTACTTCACCCGTTGTGGGTCAAAATGACTAAGCAAGGTTCAAAAGTCTTCTGTGGATTCTTTATTCAGACATGCATGGTTCAGTTCAGTGTTCCAAACAAGCAACAAAGAAGTGACAAAGAACAGAGTTCAGGATCCACTTATATAGGTTAAAGTAAACAAAACTATAAATCTTGGCCCATAGCCAAACCCACTTGGCTCAAAACCAACCCACTAGTTCAGACTTTTAACTGCATGTCCACCTATAGAATCACTCAAAACCACACATAACCATATATAGTACACGTACACGCATACATGCATTCAAGCACTGATTACATCATTATAGTAAGCAGGACAAAAGACACTCCACTTTCCAGAACAAAGGAAAGCAAGAACAGAGTGTACTATCCATACAAAAAAGCACAATATTCATTTTATTTCTTACATATATCAACACATACTGACTTCACTGTATTAGATTCAGTAAGAGACCAGGTCTGAAAACAATGGAAAGCTGCTCTTTGAGGAGGTACCAGGTAATTGGGGTGTTGGCTTGAAGAACAGATGAGGTCAAAATGCCAGGCCTTTACAGAAGAGGCAGAGGTTGCACACACTTAAAAGGGGCTTTAAAAGAGTTCTAGAGAGTAGTGCTGCATTGTCAGCATACAATGCACTCGCAGTATTGTTGTTTGAGTCCAGTGCCATGACCTGAGTTGGATGTTACTCACCCGTCCCCCTCCACTGCAAGGTTCAAGAAAACAGAAATGGCATAACAATATTCCCTGGCTGACATATATGTTACACTTGGAGGAGGGTTTCCCAAAAGGCGTCATAGTGATCTTGAAATCACTCTTGCAAGACCTTTCATGTCTCATGTTCATGTCTCATTCATTCACAGTGACAGCAGACTTGAAGTATCTCTTTGTAAATGATGTCTTCATTAACTACAGACAGTGGCTGCTGTAACCTGCACTCCACAACATTGGATAGGCTAATTTCAGCTGAAAGTCATCATGCAACTAATTGGCGAGAAGATAAGTGGGCTTTCAATTGCCATGCTTATGGATTAAAAAAAAAAACATAGCGCTGGTTCATCCCATTGCTCACCACTGAACTGTATTTGCAGTTGACTTTTCTTTAAAGCATTGTCATTAGTATGGGTTTTGGCCTTTTTATAGAAGCTTTATTCACTCAGGTTTATTTGAATGTTGAACAATGTGAATGGCAAAAATGCTAACACAAGGCACCATCTCCCTGGAAAAGCTGATGTTCATTTACACTGATGTTGGTAGCTGTTTTACCCATTTTTATGATGTGGTAAAGACAGCAATTTTCAGTGTCCTAAAACAGACAAGATAGGTATAAAAATGTTCTCCTAATAAAAAATTGTCTGATGGAGCAGGCTTCATAAGCAAATTTGGAACAATCTTGGCACAAATATTCCTCAAAATTACTTTATCATCTCCAATGAAGTTCAAGGCCTAAGGCCTGTCTACAGCGTCATGAGTTTTAATAATTAAGATATCCCATCTATATGGTGAAGTTCTATCATTATACTGTATATGATGTTTGGTATATACTGTTGAAATAGGTTTGAAATAGGGGGAAATCAGGGGAAACCTTGTAAATGATCTAAAATCAGCCAGCATATGGACTGAGGACTCAACTTCAGCATCACTTGTTTTTCTATTCATTACACAAAATAAATGTTAGTATCCTATCTCTGGATAGTTAATTGCCACTAGTTAATCTGTTGACATATGAAAGGAGTTATTAACATGCATGGTCTGTGAGGGAGAATCAACTATTGATTTAATTCTAAATTATTTATTGAACAAGTTTGTATGTTTGGTTTGATTCATGATTCAAATGTCACCATAATTTAGCTCCAGTAGCTCAGTTCCTGGTTACGTGTTCATATGTTTTCCTTGTGATTGGTTAGGAGATGAAATGTTGCCGGTACACTGTTGGTACATCTAATTCTTTGTTTAATTTGCGGCTTTTGCATGACATACATAATTTTTGTGGAGGTTTTTATTTCTGTGTGGTTTAAAACCTTTAAGGCACAAGGTATGGCCAGCCTCGTCACAAAGTCCCAGAGGCGGGTAATCCTTTAATTTTTTAGGGGATTTGAAGAATACAGGGGGCTAAAGCCAACCTTAAGTACAGTCTCTAGATGCTACTGTTTCTCACTTGGAAAATGTTATGGATGTCTATAGAAATTACAAAAAGACTCAAATCTCATCCACAGAGAGAGGAGAAAAAGAGACAAACAAAGTGATTTGCTTACACAAGGTATGTGGAAAAGTTTGTGCTAAAGGAGCAAGGGCATTTCCATGCTTCCAAAAATAAGGGGGGAAAAATCTATTAAACCACAGAATGAAATACTTCATCCCCCAGATCCCAATGCACACATGCCAGGAGTTTGTATTATAAACGCACTGGTAGTTGAAA